>NW_028145943.1:307500-430000 GCF_977016875.1 Pavona decussata
GTGCTGCGAAATTGCCAATAACAACAACTAGAAAAAAGACCTTTATTTACTGGCACATGAGTGGTTTTGATAAAAATAAAACGTTCACATGACACTTGAATCACGTTTAAAAGATACATGCTTGTCAAATGAGATGCGAAAGTTGGACACAGGGTCGGTCAAAGTGAATATTTTTAATTAAATCAAGTTTGTTTACTGGAATGCATGCTTTTTCAAATAGCTAGTCCAACCTTCTTCAGTGGCCTTCCAAATAATGATCACCCAGAATTTGGTCAGTCAAAAAAACTCTTAATTCGTGTTGTATGATACTGTACCTTCGCAAGTGACTGAAAAACAATGTCAGCTGGCACGCCATATTTTAACGTAATTAAATATCACACATGCACGGATACACGCTTCAAAAAGCCTGTGTACCAATTTCCGTTTAACAAAATAATAACCTACCTACAGTCCACATTGGCTGTAGGGCATGCATTTATCTTTGTCGAATGTCAACAACAGAAACACGGGTATCTCAGTGACACTGTATACACGCAATGTCTACTGCATACATCACTGGTAGCCGAAGCTCTATGACCTTTGTTTGACCTTTATATTTTGATGTCACTATGAGTGTTACGCAATGGCGTAAATCATTTCCGTTTGTATGGGAATTTACGAACGTGTTTTGGAGTTGAAAGTAAAGGGCGTAAATTGAACAAAAATTGCTTACCTTGTCTCCTTGATCTCTTGCCAGTGTTTGTGCGCCATATTTTGGCCATTTTAGTACGATTCCAGTGGGTTTTTAAAGGTTTGCTGAAAATTTTCCTCTCTCTATGCGATATCGCACTATAGATATATATATATCCCCAAAATCGTGGTCACTTTGGTAGCAATAGTATTCTTTGAAATAAATTGCAACGTTCAGGGCTCGAAATAATTTCCAGAGAGTCTCCGGACATGATGACCGGCCAAATTCATTTTAGCTCGGTCACGTATCGTTTCTGTCCGGTCAAATTTATAACATAAATAACTCTTAAAACAGGGGCCCATGAAGCAAAACTGGCGTTATATATTTCCAAAAAAGTCGTTGCTTAGAGCTTATAGCACTTTAAAGCACTCATAGTCAACAATAAAAATAAATTACAGCAGCGAAATAAAAAAAGAAGCTTATGTGTATTAAAATAGACCAACTAATAATTAAACTAGGGTAATAAAGGGAAAATATTTTTAATTTTGTGACTGTAAGTGCGTGAACCCCGATGTCTGTTTCAATGCGCGAATTGTAAACAACGGTTCTAGTGGCATTTCACCCAGGATTTCAGATCAAAGTTCGGCAATACACAGCGACTCACTACATACTGATAACAACTGAAGCAATTGAACAGCGTGAAAATTTTAATTTATTTCATCTTCAATACGATTGACCGGTCAACATGACCGGCAAGACGAAAGGTTGACCGGTCAACTCCCCAATCATTCCGGACATTGTCCGTTGACCGGCCGTTATTTCGAGCCCTGACGTTAACAACGCGGTCATTATAAAACACGAGTCGGAGACGAAGAACTGCGGACCACGGGGTGGGCATAAAGTTCGTATTAGGATAGGAGGACTATGGACTACGGACTATGGACTGACTGCACGCCCTACAGTTTACATTGGCTGTAGGGCATGCATTTATCTTTGTCGAATGTCAACAACAGAAACACGGGTATCTCAGTGACACTGTATACACGAAATGTCTACTGCATACATGTCTATGTACGACATCTAGATGATTGTGCACGTGGGCTCATTGGCTGATCACGATCATGATCATCAAACATCCTTTTGCGAATTTAATCAAGCCAGTTTTCACCATATCGAACCCTGAGATGAATGGTTAAAACTAAAATGACGGCTCTCTTCAGCTCGTATTAAAAATCCAGCTGTTTCGCTGAGATAAAGCAAGATTTTATGTTTGCACTGTCGATCCTCACTATTTTATTCCAAGTCCTTGTTTTGTTTCTAAAAAAAAAAAACAATAAAGGGACAAAAACAACTTCCGAAATTTGATTGGATACATATTAAACTTACTGAGAATGAATACAAGAAAGATATGATTTTCAGACTTCAGTTCTCCTTTAAACACAGTCAGTAGTCCGTAGTCCGTAGTCCAAAGTCCCTCGCTTACTTTAGTTTCTCTTTTGTACCCAGTCCGTGGTCTGCAGTTCTTTGTCCGAGACGCAGACTTTATACTGACCTCATTGTTGACGTTGCAACGAAAACTATTGCTACTGAAGTGACCAACCTTTTGGGGACATATATAGCAGGATATAGAGCGAGGAAACTGTTCAGCAAACCTTTAAATACCCACTGGAATCGTACTAAAATGGCCAAAATATGGCGCACAAACACTGGCAAGAGATCAAGGAGACAAGGTAAGCAATTTTTGTTCAATTTATGCCCTATATTTTCGACTCAAAAACACGTTCGTAAATTCCCATACAAACCGAAATGATTTACGCCATTGCGTAACACTCATCGTGACATCAAAATATAAAGGTCAAACAAAGGTCATAGAGCTTCGGCTACCTGTGATGTATGCAGTAGACTTTGCGTGTATACAGTGTCACTGAGATACCCGTGTTTCTGTTGTTGACATTCGACAAGGATAAATGCATGCCCTACAGCCAATGTGGACTGTAGGTAGGTTATTATTTTGTTAAACGGAAATTGGCACACAGGTTTTGAAGCGTGTATCCGTGCATGTGTGATATTTCATACCAGTAATTACGTTAAAATATGGCGTGCCAGCTGACATTGTTTTTCAGTCACTTGCGAAGGTACAGTATCAAACAACACGAACAGAGTTTTTTTGACTGACCAAATTCTGGGTGATCATTATTTGGAAGGCCACTGAAGAAGGTTAGACTAGCTATTTGAAAAAGCATGCATTCCAGTAAACAAACTTGATTTAATTAAAAATATTCACTTTGACCGACCCTGTGTCCAACTTTCGCATCTCATTTGACAAGCATGTATCTTTTAAACGTGATTCAAGTGTCATGTGAACGTTTTATTTTTATCAAAACCACTCATATGCCAGTAAATAAAGGTCTTTTTTCTAGTTGTTGTAATTGGCAATTTCGCAGCACAAGTTGGTTTGTGGGCATTATATTCTAAGACTTATCGACAGCTACTGACGTGACGCAGGTAACGCAATAGCGAATATCAGTTTGGCACTATTAATTTAAAGGTTAAGATTCGACAATAATTGGTTAAAATCGAATTATTAAACGTTGTTTTGACTCCTTATATGTGGGGTGTTTCGGTCAAATGGTCTCTTAACGAAACCTTCCCAATCAGATTCCTTTGCAGAAAGATTTATTGGAAGATTTGCATTATGCAAATTTCTCACCAGAATTTGACGAATATTTTCTTTTTCGATCACGCATTTTTTTCCAGACCTTTTCTACCACGTTATTAAACAAGAAAGAGAAACAGACAAATGCAATGTGGGGTAAAATAACCATTTGAAGATAGCCTGGGTCAATGTTTTCACCGAGTCGCCACAACATAGCATTTTCTCAACAGTTGCGAATTATGCAAATTTGTTAACGAAGCATCGGTAACTTTGGTTTTCGTCAGCGCGTGCATTGATTGCCCAGATTTTTTATTTCGTATTATTAAAGACGAAGACATAAGCTTTATCACAATGTTCCTCTCGAGTGGATACCTGACATACCAAGATGCATTTTAAACCTTCAAACTTACTCAATTTTCGCCTCATCGCGAAGTCCTCAAAATGTCAATTTTTCAAAGAGCCATAAAACCCTCCAAAGTTCTACAAAAGTTTACATAGGTCCCATTGATAGAAAGTAGGTGAGTTATTCTCTTATTCAAAACCGACCTCGCTTTCTAGCGTTGCGTACTGTTTCAACACAAGCGTATTGAACTTGGCTAATTTTGAGTGAGATTTTTGCATAATTAATGAGGCAAAACCCGTTATTTCGTTTTCTCCAAAATTCTCGAAAACTAAAAATTTCCAGAACATTCAAATAATATTTTCGAAGATAGTTCCCCAAAAGTAAACTTCAGGCAAATTATCAGGAGTTTCGATTTTTCAAGCTTGGCCAGCGATTCTCGAAAGTTACAGTCAGGCACTCTTAAGGAAACAAGGTGATAGTGTTTTGATATGACACCAAACTTTAATTACAACTGAAACCAAGAGAGGATCCCTTGATCCTCTCTTACTGAAACTCAGAAAGTACAACATTTGTTATAGTTGCAACTGCTTTATTCGCGTAAACGAACTGTATGTACGAATAACATGCGCTGTGGTTGCGTTCAAGAAGGAAACTTCAGTTGGCAATATGGGAAGTGATGGTTATTAAGTGATGTAATTTTCCCTTTGTTTTGAGTGCAGAGTGAATAGTTCCAAGGCAAGACTGGAGGGAATCGAATGGGTAACAAGTTACTATGCTTTAGAAAAAAATTCCCGCCATTCCCCCTTGAGTGTCATCTGCTAACTATCCACGAACGAAGTTGTTTGAATGTACTCCATGGATTTTGATATTGACCCAAAAGTACTAAATAAGAAAAGTTATGTGTTTACATTGAAGTGCAATTTTGTTGTCATTTACCTGGCAGAAAAGGTTAGGATGTAAAGATTTTCTTCCCGTTACATCTATACTGGCAACACAACTTAAACGTAAGAAATAAAATTTGTGGACTTGTGGACTTTTCTTAAAGTCAGTTACCTTAACGAGAAAAAATATATAGCGTCTAGAGACTGGCGATGTGCGATGTTATGATGAAGCTGCATTTGTGAAATGTAGGCGGTTGACGTTTGTGCAAATTAATAGCGGTGCTGATATCGATGTGTAGCGATTTCAGCAAGTTGTTGTAATCGTTCCTCTTCTCTTAGCCTTCGGTGTAGTTGAGTGCTTTTACCTATCACCTTAAGTCTTTGAAATGACAATGGCTGCAGAACTACATTATCTAAAGAGCAAACTCTAGAGAGTGTCACAAAACTACATCCTGTAACGTCTTTCGGCCTTTTCTTGGACTGTAGATAATGTTTGACCTTGCGAAGTGTGAATGGTCTGAATTGCATAGCTTAAACAAAATGGCAGTTGCTGTATTGACAATCGTTGGCCTTCAGTTTCCCGTTCAAATAAGTGTGGTGGTATTGGGACAATATGAGGGTGTGTATGCAGGAGAGGTGGTCCTGTGTAGTGCTAAAAACCCGCCAGCGCTGCAATAGGCAAACACAGCAGAGGGCGCAAAGGAGGGAAGATGAGGACAAGTACAACACAAGATGCACCATTACACAGTCCAACGTCCTGCCAAAGGTTACATGTTAGCATCACAGCTGCTCCTGTTGCGCGAAATATGACAGCGTCAAAAACTTCAGCATCATCTGATGTTGAGGCCTTTGCATTTCTCCCTGAATAAACAGCAGATATGTGAGCAACTGGTGTTGCCAGGTTGCTAAGTTTTTCATAATTGTAGTTTGCTACACTTGCTTTGTTGAAAAACAACAGAGACACATCTTTGAAGTTGTCCATGATGATGAACTGTGTTGTTTGTTTGCAAAATTTTTGCCAGTCGCATTGCGTGCTCTGACCATTTCGCATACGCATAAGAAGTTCTCGGAAAACTTCAGGCTGTTTTCCGAGTATGCCTGCGTCACTTTCTGCAATAATCATCATTCTCATTCATTCACCAGGCTGGAAATATACTATCACATTTCTTTCATAATAGAAAACTAGTTAATGTTAAAAGAGCTGTAACTGTTCACAATGTCATCAAATGAAAATTTGACTTCTGTTTCTCTTCGCGTAATTCTGTGTTTCTTCGCGAAACCCTAAACGAGACCTTGGCGGCTTAAAATATTGTCGCTTTGTGCGGAACACCCTAAGCGAGACCAAACTCCAAAATTTTACACCCCTAAGCTAAACGACGAGCATCCCCGTTTGTTTCATATGGGAGTCCCCCCCCCCCCCCCCCCCCCCTAGGAATGCTTGCCAGTAGAGCGAAGCCGGTTTTAGTCGTTGTATCTCTGATCTAGGAGTAAGAATGTTTGCCGATGACACTAACACTAATCTTACGTTATCTGCTATGACGTTAACAGAACTTAAGCTAGCCAGGAAGCCAAACGAGCCAAACGTGCGAGGCATGCGAGCCGAACGTGCGAGCCATGCGAGCCATGCGAGCCAAACATGTGACGCTTGCGAGGCACGAACAACCCCCAACATAAATGCTAACCATTAAGCTAACCGGGGAGCTACTTAAGCTAACCTGAGTGCTATTTAGGCAAACTGGAATGTTTTTTAGGCTAACCTGAGTGCCTCGCACGTATGCCTCGCATTGCTCGCTGGCTCGCTGGCTCGCAGATTGTCCGGCAAGACCCAGCTCAGTATAAATGTTGCTAAAACAAAACTAATGATTATTGGATCAAGACAAAGACTATCTGCCCAATGTGACGATGTAGAAATCAGAATTGATGACCAAATTATCAAGAGAGTAGATGAGACCAAATCTTTGGGTCTTACCATAGATGCCCAACTCTCTTGGGGTAAACATGTTGAAGAGATTTGCAAGAAAGTCTCTTCAGCTATAAGCGCACTAAAACGTGCGCGGTACTTTATATCCAAAGAAACTGCAATCCAAATTTATCACGCTTTAATTATGCCTCATTTTGATTACTGCAGCCCCGTTTGGGAATCATTTTTGAGTGGTTACTTGAGTCATAAGCTCCAAAAGTTTATACAACCATGCAGCCAGAGTTATAACTAAGTTACCCTTTGATGCGAGCTTAAAGCACCTTCTCTCCACCCTCGACTGGGAGAGGCTATCTCTTCGGCGAAAGAAACAAAAACCATTAATGATGTATAAAACCATAACAGACCTTGGTCCAGAATATCTACACTGAAGTCTTTTCTCTCATCGTCACTCTGCTTACACCTTAAGAAACTCCGAGGGAAGCCTGTCCCTGTACAAGCCAAACGCCAATTATTTGAAACGAAGCTTTTCTTACAGTGGGGCCATGTTATGGAATAACTTGCCCAAAGCTTAAAAAATGCTTCATCCGTTGAGCATTTCAAGCGAAATATCAAGAAGTTAGCTGATGTATCGGACTCCCACACGGCAATCTTGTAAAGAAGTTGTAATTAGTTTTAGTTTTTACAGAGTAACAAAGTAACGCAGTAACAGAATTACAAGGTAACAAGGTAACAAAGTAACAGGGTAACAGAGTAACAAGGTAACATGGTTACAAGGTAACAGAGTAACAAGGTAACAAGGTAACAGGGTAACAGAGTAACAAGGTAACAGAGTAACAAGGTAACAGGGTAAAAAGGTAACAAGGTAACAAGGTAACAAGGTAACAGAGTAACAAGGTAACAAGGTAACAGGGTAACAGAGTAACAAGGTAACAAGGTAACAAAGTAACAGAGTAACAAGGTAACAGAGTAACAAGGTAACAAGGTAACAGAGTAACAAGGTAACAAAGTAACAGAGTAACAAGGTAACAGAGTAACAAGGTAACAAGGTAACAAGGCAACAAGGTAACAAGGTAACAGAGTAACAAGGTAACAAGGTAACAAGGTAACAAAGTAACAGAGTAACAAGGTAACAAATTAACAAGGTAACAAGGTTACAAGGTAACAAGGTAACAGAGTAACAAGGTAACAAGGTAACAGAGTAACAAGGTAACAAGGTTACAAGGTAACAGACTAACAAGGTAACAAGGTAACAAGGTAACAAAGTAACAGAGTAACAAGGTAACAAAGTAACAAGGTAACAAGGTAACAAGGTAACAGAGTAACAAGGTAACAAGGTAACAGAGTAACAAGGTAACAAGGTAACAAGGTAACAAGGTAACAGAGTAACAAGGTAACAAGGTAACAGAGTAACAAGGTAACAAAGTAACAAGGTAACAAGGTAACAAGGTAACAAGGAAACAAAGTAACAGAGTAACAGGGTAACAAGGTAACAAGGTAACAAAGTAACAGAGTGACAGAGTAACAAGGTAACAAAGTAACAAGGTAACAAGGTTACACGGTAACAAGGTAACAAGGTAACAGAGTAACAAGGTAACAAGGTAACAGAGTAACAAGGTAACAAGGTAACAAGGTAACAAGGTAACAGAGTAACAAGGTAACAAGGCAACAAGGTAACAAAGTAACAGAGTAACAGGGTAACAAGGTAACAAGGTAACAAGGTAACAAAGTAACAAGGTAACAAAGTAACAGAGTAACAAGGTAACACAGTAAAAAGGTAACAAGGTAACAAAGTAACAAGGTAACAAGGTAACAGAGTAACAAGGTAACACAGTAACAAGGTAACAAGGTAACAGAGTAACAAGGTAACAGAGTAACAAGGTAACAAGGTAACAGAGTAACAAGGTAACAGAGTAACAAGGTAACAAGGTAACAGAGTAACAAGGTAACAAGGTTACAAGGTAACAGACTAACAAGGTAACAAGGTAACAAGGTAACAAAGTAACAGAGTAACAAGGTAACAAAGTAACAAGGTAACAAGGTAACAAGGTAACAGAGTAACAAGGTAACAAGGTAACAGAGTAACAAGGTAACAAGGTAACAAGGTAACAGAGTAACAAGGTAACAAGGTAACAGAGTAACAAGGTAACAAAGTAACAAGGTAACAAGGTAACAAGGTAACAAGGAAACAAAGTAACAGAGTAACAGGGTAACAAGGTAACAAGGTAACAAGGTAACAAAGTAACAGAGTGACAGAGTAACAAGGTAACAAAGTAACAAGGTAACAAGGTTACACGGTAACAAGGTAACAAGGTAACAGAGTAACAAGGTAACAAGGTAACAGAGTAACAAGGTAACAAGGTAAGAAGGTAACAAGGTAACAAGGTAACAGAGTAACAAGGTAACAAGGCAACAAGGTAACAAAGTAACAGAGTAACAGGGTAACAAGGTAACAAGGTAACAAGGTAACAAAGTAACAAGGTAACAAAGTAACAGAGTAACAAGGTAACACAGTAAAAAGGTAACAAGGTAACAAAGTAACAAGGTAACAAGGTAACAGAGTAACAAGGTAACACAGTAACAAGGTAACAAGGTAACAGAGTAACAAGGTAACAGAGTAACAAGGTAACAAGGTAACAAGGTAACAAGGTAACAAGGTAACAGAGTAACAAGGTAACAGAGTAACAAGGTAACAAGGTAACAAGGTAACAAGGTAACAGAGTAACACGGTAACAAGGTAACAAGGTAACAAGGTAACAGAGTAACAAGGTAACAAAGTAACAGAGTAACAAGGTAACAAGGTAACAAGGTAACAGAGTAACAAGGTAACAAGGTAACAAGGTAACAAGGTAACAGGGTAACAGAGTAACAAGGTAACAAGGTAACAAGGTAACAGAGTAACAAGGTAACAGAGTAACAAGGTAACAAGGTAACAAGGTAACAGAGTAACAAGGTAACAAGGTAACAGGGTAACAAGGTAACAGAGTAACAAGGTAACAAGGTAACAAGGTAACAGGGTAACAAGGTAACAAGGTAACAAGGTAACAGGGTAGCAGGGTAACAGAGTAACAAGGTAACAAGGTAACAAGGTAACAGGGTAACAGGGTAACAGAGTAACATTGGGGACATAATGATTTCGAAAAGAATTTGGGTACATACTTATCAAAATAAAAAGTGGGTACATACTCATCAGAATAAAAAGTGAGGACATAATAATCACCAGATATGAAGTACCTACCCCACACAAACTGCGCTCCGCTGACTAGCTGATGCTCACCGGCTCAAAAAAACTAATCGATAATCTCGAGTGATGATTTCTCATTCTCGTGTTATAGTGATTTCTAAACTCACATAGCGATTATAAAAACTCGGTTGGCGATTTTAAACTCGAATGGTGATTACTAATCTCGCATGGGTGTTTTTCATTCTCGACAGGTAATTTCTAATCTCGTGTGGCAGTTTTTCATTCTCGTATAGTGATTTCTCATTCTCATGCAGTGATTTTTTAAACTCACATATCAATTACTGAAACTCAATAGGGGATTTTAAACTCAACCCACTTTTGTCATGTTTGGACTGTTCACAGTCCCCCTATTTTTCCGTGGGATTCTCGAGACCGGTATGCTTCGATGGAGCTGCCGCCATCTTGGTTTGTAAAAGCGAGCGCGATCTGGGGAGAGTGTCTAAACTACCGAGGGGAGGGGAGTGGAGTTGGGAGGCGGCGGGAAAAATAGGGAGACTGTAACAGCTTCTCACTGTCTCGTGTTCGAGGGGCGTGCCAAAACTTTGTCGCCTCGACTAATTGAATCAAACAAAAAATATACTCCCCAGAGATAAACATGTCAAATTGAAGGAAATACGATAGTCCTTGTTACAGTACCGTTTCTGTACCATTTCGAAACAAAGTACAGTTGCGAAATAAAATGAAGTTGCGAAAGTCTTTCGAGTGTAGGCTTGAAAATACAGTACAGTACATCAGCTATTTGTAAAGTGAATTTCAATACAAGCGGAACACATGCAGTGAAGCTAACAGCGAAACCTTCAGATACATGCCGCATATTTTGTAACATTTATTTTAAAATAGCAGTCGGCGATTTCGGGAAGAAAAACAAGTACATTTCCACAGAAAATTTTTTTTTTAAGATCCCGGAAAGAGCTGGAGTTGCCAGCATTCCTCTAGCCGATCTTTTTAAAGCACATCGATCTTGGAGTTGAAGTGGATCCACAAGATGGGAAATCTTCAAGTCGTTGCAAAAGCGCTTGCAAGGAAAGCCACGATCAGCAACGTTTCAACCGCTTTGTGTTTGCTGTTTCGCCCCAGAGAATTGCTAAAAAAAAGTCGTCCCTACAGTTCGCCATCTACTTCAAAGCAGTCCAAAGAGACGGAAAACTGCAGTCTGCCGCCTGCCAAACGTCCGCTGATTTTCAACTATCAGACCTCCAAGCCGACGAGACAAACGATAAAAATCAAAACATTCCCTACGATCTTCACATTACACGCCAGCCGTATCCACTTTTAGAACTGGCGGTGAAAGATACGTCAGTCATGCTGTCAACGCTTCAGAACTACTATTGTCTAATTGACCAATGAGGTGTTGCCGTTGCTGGTGCAACGGGCCTTTGGAAAGCGAGACGGTGAGAAGTTGTTACAGTCCCTCTATTTTTTCGCTTCCCATCCCCCACTATACTAACATCCACTCCCGCTCCCCTCGGTAGTTTAGACACTCTCCCCAGATCGCGCTCGCTTTTACAAACCAAGATGGCGGCAGTTCCATCGAAGCGTACCGGTCTCGAGAATCCCACGGAAAAATAGGGGGACTGTGAACAGTCTATGTCATGTTTGGCTTGCCATACACATACCTGGGAATAAGAAACCAAAACCAACCCGTCAACAGCCTCTTAAAAAAGCGTTCTGTGATTGGCACATACGCTTAAGATTCCTAGAAAAGCTTAAGATAGAAAATCACAAGACTCCATTGTGTAGCAAGGACTGCCGCAAGGTCACTGCTCGTTTGTATGCGAAAACAACATGGATATCCGAACATTGTTTTACAATCTCCGCGAAGAAGTGTCTTGCCCGGTGTGTTCGGACTTATTTAAGGATCCCAGACAGCTTCCCTGTTTACACAGCTTCTGTCTGCATTGTTTGAAACACTGGCATCGGACGAGTGGCCGTCAAAATGCATTCAGATGTCCGAAGTGCCAAGGATCTTCCGACCAGCTTTTATCTGAACGGCATGATCGATGTGCTGGCCATAAAAGAATGCAACACAACCCAAGTAACGTGTGGAAACTGCGACAAGAAAAGCTCCGAGGCTTCGTACTGCTTTCAGTGTTGCATATTTTACTGTGAACAGTGCCTAATTGGACACAACATGATGCGAAACAATAAAGATCATCGTGTTCTTGCGTTGAGAGAGTTCCAAGACAAAGACTATGAGGATGTATTGAAGCGACCCGTGTTTTGCTCAAGACAAGGACACCAGAAAGAAGAGTTGAAGTACGTCTGTAAGGAATGCGAAGCAGCAGTTTGTCAAACTTGCGTCACTTTGGATCATGGAGGACATACATTGAAATTAATCGAAGAAGAAGCCGAGGCTCAAATGATCGAGATGACAGCCCTTATACAAGAAGAAAGACAAAACTTACAGGCATATATGAACTTAGTTTCTCAACTTGATGAAGGGTACGCTAAACTGATTGAAAAAAGTGAAAACGTAAAGAGAAATGTCAACAGGTTTACTGATAACTTGATCAAAACAATTCAAGCGAAGAGACAAAATATTCTCGCTGCGGTGGAAAACGAAACAAAGAAGTCGGTTGAAAGTGTTGCAAGGACAAAAACTGAGATTCTGCAGAAAATAACTATGATCGAATCATTACCGGGAAAAGCAGATAAACTGTTAACACGAAGTATAAACGCTGAGGTCGTTCAGCTTAAAAAATCAGTGGCAGCAATTTTGGAAGAAGTAGATCAAGCCAAGCATATTTCCCGTGACCCTGAATATCTGCCAACTGTGGCTTTCGTGGAAAACCAAAATATTGAGAACATTATCAAAAGCGAAGAAATTGGATTCTTGGAAATTTTGTCCGGAACAAAAGCAAATCAATCCATTGCTGAAGGCAAAGGACTCAGACAAGGAACTGTTGGGCGTGAAGCTCAATTCAATTTGACCACAAGAAACGCTAACAAAAAACAGTGTTATGATAAGCGTGACAATGTAACGGTAGAGATGAGAGACGAGCATGGGCGAGAATGCGTGCTAAAAGTGCAAATAGATGATAACAAAGATGGAATCTACAACATTAGCTATTCTCCCAATGTTCAAGGTAGCTGTAAATTGTCAATTGAGGTAAACGGGGAACATGTTTGTGATAGTCCTTTTACTGTGTTAGTGAAACCATTTCATGTCAAACCTGTTTTATCTTTTGGAAAAGAAGGTTCGGATGTTGGAATGTTTCAGTATCCTCTGGGGGTGGCGGTGAGTAACAGGGATGAAATAGCAGTAGCTGACCAGTTGAATCACCGGGTTCAAATCTTCAATAGTAATGGGGATTTCATAAGATCCTTTGGTCGCCAAGGTAGCAATCAGGGGGAATTTTTCAATCCTTTTAGTATAACCTTTGATAAGGATGGAAAGATTTTTGTTGCAGACAGCAATAACCATAGAGCACAGATTTTTAATGGAGAGGGTAAGTTCATGGGTATGTTTGGTGGGGATGGAAGCCTTGATAGTCAGCTCTCTGATCCTTGGGGTTTATCATTGGACAGTCAGGGTAATATTATTGTTACTGATTCAGGTAGCAAACTGATTAAGATCTTTTCACCTGATGGCAATTTTCTAATGAAGATAGGTGGGCCTGGTTCTTTTAGTTGTCCTATCCACTGTGTTCGGTGGAATGAATTTCTCATAGTGTCAGACAGTCATGACCATAGCATAAAAATTTTCAATAGGGAAGGGGAGTATAAGTATAATTTCGGTAAAAAAGGGGGAGGGAATGGGGAGTTTAATTATCCACGTTTTTTGTCAGTGACTAAGTCCGGACTACTGATGGTGTGTGATGAGGATAATCACAGAATACAAGTCTTTGAACTGAATGGTAAGTTTGTTGGAAAGTTTGGAACAAAGGGCAGCAACTTAGCAGAATTTGTTTGTCCGTTTTCAGTAGCAATGCTAAGTAACGACCAAATTGTTGTTTCTGATAGGAACAATCATCGCATTCAAATATTTGAGTGATAATTGTCCTCTTCTCAAATAGCAACAGGAGTATTGAATATCGTTATGTTTTGATCATCAAAGTTTGGTGGGAGCCCTTCTCTATTAAGTCACTTTGTAAGACAATAAGGAAAAGCTGTGAAGATGGTGACTGTTACTGTTCAAAGCGCCGTACCATTCGTTTTCTGTGAAAATACTATAGTTGCAAATTTTTGTCATTGTGGATAAGATCAGGTTCCAGTTAGTTGAAATTAAAATAAGACTAATATCTGATCCACGATAAGAACTCACTTTGAATTTAATTTGATAAATCACTTTTACGTGAAGAATTCTGCAGCGGATAAAGTTTTTCGTCAGCTTTATTTTTAGAGTCGCGGCCTAGAATTGTTACATAAGGGACCTTTCTCAATTTTCTCAATTCTTTGCCTTTTTTTTTTATTGTATTTTGATAGTTTCTGACTGGGAGTGTCATAGATATGCAAAGCCTTAAAAGTTTTTCGACATAGTTTTATACAAAATTTAAATTTTGTAAGATGTGGAAAGCAGTGTTTTACTGAGAGATGTCCAAGTTTCTTTTTTATAAGATTTTTTTTTATCAGATTTAAGTACAGGTTATATTTTGATCCTGCTTACTTTTTCCGATTTTCCGAACAGAGGAGAGGTTGAGTATTGTTGACTGGAAATCAAAATTTGTGGCGTCGTTGTTTGTGGCCTTAAGGGAAAAATTTAGAATCGCGTTTACGGCAAACGTAACGTGAGGTTCATTTGTGTTTCCTTGAAAAGAAACATAGATGGGAATAGTATAAACTAATTCTGGCCTTTGATCCTAACGTAAAACTTCTCAATTTTAATGAGAAACTGAAAACAGCGAGGGGCAAACGTAGGATAAACATGGTCACGTGATCATTTCTGTCGGTTGCCGTTTGTCGTAAGCGTAATTCTTAATCTCTCTATTATCAAGTACTTTCCGCCTTATATTGGCTAGTCTGAGATTGTACGAACAATACGTTACTTGAATGTGTATTTTGATTAGCAAGTGTTTATTGTACGCTCAAAAAGTTTAGAGTGTTTATTTTCTAAGACGCGAGTGTTACATAATTATCTGCTTAAATATTGTAACAATAAGCTCAAGTGATTTAGAAATTTCTTTTGTAAAAGTAGTTTATTGCGTCAAAGAAATAAATAGTTTGTGTATCAAAAAACGCAGTGTAATCTTCACTTGGTTTTTTAACCTCTGTTCGTAGGAGTTGTTACACTGTAAAAGTACATCACCACTTACTGGTTTGTACTAAACAGAGACGAAACAATGATGTTGACTACGCGAACAGAATCGTGAATTATCCGTTTTCTGCCCTGTTTCTTTTATGCCGCGATCGATATCACAAAGGGTATGACAACAGCCCAGTGCCGTTTGTGATGTAGAATCCTTTTTTGATCAACCACATCACGTGCCACTTGGAAAGCCGAGCTTTCTGTTTTGCCGCGCTTTTTGATTGAGGGATTCCTATACCATCTGGAGGGGGCTTGGGGAGGGAGAGACGCTCATAGCCGCATTTATTAACAGCTTTGTAAAATCCATTGGGAAGAACTTGGTCGAAGTTGTATTTACGTGCCACGTGAGTAGCCATGTGCTCTCTCTTTTCCCGCGCTTTCCACCAAGAATTTCAAATTGGATTATAATTACCGAGACTTTCCACTTATCGCGTTCTTTTCACTTATTTTTTTTTTATCTATTTTCGTGCTTTTACCCTCTGTCTTTTTTTAGGGATTCCTATAGCATCTGTAGGTCAGGAAGGGAAGGGGGGGGGGGGGGGGGTTGAGGTTCCAAAGGAGACGGTCATAGCTTGTCACCGAATACTTTGGGGAAAGAATAATAATATTAATAATATTTTAAAAAAAAAAATGGCAACATCGAAAGTTATGTGACTGAAAATATGCAGACCGTGAATTCGAATATTGAATTCAATTGTATAGGAAGACAAACATCTCCGAGAAAAATCCCTTGGTACACCTGGCCACACTGGTGGCAGATATACACCATGCTTGCTCCCATCCCCGATCGATGTGGGCGGAAATTAAAATCAAATCCAAATATTAAAGTGTAAAACCAAACATTGATTTTCTTTGCATTTCCTCGCACTACAGTGAAACTGAGTTATGGTTGAACATTTATGTTTCTTAATCTCTGCTCTTCAATCACGAAGACAAGGATAAGAGTATCAAAACAGAGCGAAGTTTCAATCGAAGAATTGCTCAGAGTACTGAATGGAAGAAATTTGCCGATGACGTAGAATCCTCATCCTTGGAGAAGCCTGCCATGTTTTCCTGTCTTCTGAAAAACCATCGTGTTGGCGAGGATATGCTGCAATTTAACGAAGAAATCCAGACCCTTTACGACGTTTTCATGTGCTTTAGTAATGCTTAAAAAACGAGCAGGAGTGTTTTATCACGAGGCGCAACCGAGTAGTTTTAGACCCGATAAAACACGTGCTGCGAGTTTTTTGAACGGCTTCAAAAACATTCCTGGAAAAGCGTGTGTCAATAGAGTTCATAACAATTATGCTTTCGTGAACTTTGGAAATTAGCACACGAGAAAAACACCGCATACTTAAATAAAGAGTGTTTTATCAGCTGATAAAACACCGCATACTAATAAGGAAGAGATTTATCGATGTAAAGTCACTACACATGATGTATCATGGACCATTTGATAGGTCAATGGGGTTATGAATTATTAATAAGTTTTTTAAAATAATTGAAAACGGAACTGTTCTCAAGATCCCGGAATTTCGAGCTGCCAAGCTGCAGCAAAAATTATCCCAATTGTCAGTATACAGCAATGGCTCTAAATCTAGCTGCCTGTATCTGTACATATTCCTATTGATTAGGCTGTTAAGTTAGTTCTTTAAGTCAGTCGCTATCGATCCGAAGCGGACAAAAAAGTTGAGACTTGAGTAAGTTGCGAATGTATTTAAAACGAGATACTGTGCTTGCCTTACAGTCGAACCAGGTCAAGCGGGGGGCTATTAATGGATCGATTATTTGAAAATTGAACCCATTATTCGTTTCAAAGAATGCATTCATTCATTCATTGTTAGCGCATATAGCACATCAATGTTCAAATTAAAATTCGATTCTTATTGGCTTTTAATTTGAACATTGGTCCGCGCTAACAATAAAAGCAATAGCCTGTAAAATTCAAACAACAGTACATTTGAAACAGCTCGTTCGTTTAAACTGTTCCCGCATACTTAGTTGTTGACAAGTTCATATCA
The DNA here is from genome assembly GCF_977016875.1 of Pavona decussata. Classification (NCBI taxonomy): domain Eukaryota; kingdom Metazoa; phylum Cnidaria; class Anthozoa; order Scleractinia; family Agariciidae; genus Pavona; species Pavona decussata. The sequence goes on from NW_028145943.1 coordinate 324,461, forward strand.
TTCATTACCGGTATGCAAATTTGGTCATCGCAAGAGCACAAAGTCAAGCGCTTGCAAATGAGTCGGCTGAAAAATCCAAGTTATCTTTCATGTATAGCATGACCCACCTTGTAGCATGAAAAAGTATGGTATATAATTCACCAGACTGTCCATTATACCGCGAAGAATAGCCGGCAACACATGTGCCGAAGGTCATTGCCATTGTCGAAGGTCAATTGAAATGAACATCTTTCACTGGAGTTCGCATACTTTACGCTAAATTAATTTTGCATATATCTCAAAAAGGGAACTGCTTATTATGATAAAACGCTTCCAATCCTTTTTAGCTTTTTTTTTTTTTTTGAATAACTAACGGAATAAACGCCAGTGTATAAACGTAAAATGTCCATTTAGTGATCATTAGTGAGTTTAAACTTACCCGACAGGACCCACTTACACCGTTCCCAGTTGAAAATGGCGAATTTTCTTTCTGACAGTACGCGTTGACTCCTGTAAATCACGAGAAATCTGCTTTTTGGAAAATCCACTATTATTTAAATCAAGTATTTCCGCCCTGAATATGTTTATCAGAGAGGGGTTTTCCGGCGGGCTTTCTGGTTTTCTGGTTTCATGCATTGTTCGTATAATCCAATCAGAAATCGAATTTTGATTTTAATACTTCAAACGACTAACGGGTTCAATTTTCAAATAATAGATTCATTAATAGAATCTAGGGGGGTACGCTTGACCTGGTTCGACTGTAAGGCATTAAAAACACTAATTTGTGATGAGAGATAAAATTGTTATCAAGAATAAAGATTTTCTACGATGTGTTTGTTGTTTGAAGATCGATCTCCTTCATACACTCGCTGCATTTTTAATATTCAATCTGTTTTAGCACCCTTGACAGAGCCTTAATATTAAATGGTAACCGCGTGCCATCAAATTAAATAAACTGTTTTATGTATAAAGCAACTTGTAAACTCCCATCCTGTTGCTCAAGCTATCAAAACATGTTGCAGATTGGGCGGAATATTATGCAAATGCAAGCCTGTTGCATTTACGTAATGCTCCGTTTTTGACTCGATCGATGTTGTCAAACAAGTTTATTGACAAGATCATTTCCGCTAATTTGAATATCGTTCACTTGTAATGTTGAACTCGTATATTAAACCGTGGAAATTTATATGCACGTTTTCACTTTCTTAATTTTCTTCTAGACGTTTCGTTGTGAAGTTTGAACATTTTTCTTGATGGTTGCGAAACTTTGCGTTTTGTCTAACAGAACCGAACCGAGTTCAAGTTCCGTACTGTAAGTTTAATACGAAGCGTTCGGACTATAAATCAACGAAAAAAAAAAAAAAAACAACGAGATTAGTAAGATATTGATTAAATCTCCGATGTTTAGCGGACGTGCGGGAAAGGAAACCAGATAAAGTTTCGCGGGCCGTACAGTGAAATACGGCCCGCAAAATTGACCAATCACACCACGCGTACTAACTGAGAGCTAAACTAAAGCTACATCACAAGGTTTGACAGGGAGACCACGCCTTACTGGAGAGGTATTCTTGCCAACAGAAGGAACAATTTTTAAATAAATTGAGAAGGCAAACGCCATTTACTACTGTAAACCGGCTCGTGGCGACATTGAACGATTATTTACCTAAAGCTAAACGGAGGTGAATAGCGATGGGTATACTTACTCGGTATAATATTGGCTCACAGAGTTTGTAGTTCCGTGATGTAGCCACTTCTCGTCAAAGACATTTAGAGTTCCACGATAACCATCTATCCTCCCCCCTCCCCCTGACCAGGTCTTTTTTAAAAAGCTAAGGAAAAGAAAGTAGGATCGAAAACAAATCACTAGGGACCTCCCCCCACCCCCTCCCCTCCCCAAAAAGCATAATTTGGCCTAGAGCGTTTTTTAAAGTGGACTGCTCGTGAGCGAAAAGGCTCTTCGGGTTTACCAAACGACTAATTATTTAGTTTGAACGTAGCCCCTCATGCCGTGGAGATCAACGGTGCACACCTGATTAAAAAACGAACGGATACTACAATAATCTTAGCCTTAAGACCGAAGAGCGATCTAAACTAATCTCCATTGTAAAATTGGCTGGACTTTGCGTCCTTTCTTCGGGTATATGCTATTTTTGGTCACACGTTAGCAAAGGCCGCACCTTTTACTTTGTGGTTCACAAACCCACGTTGTTTTGGGCTCAAACAACGCGTGCTCATCTCGGACAACGTTAAGACACCAACGTAACTTTCAAACTCGGACTCCGAATAATTAGCCTCACAAATTATGCTTTGTGTCCTTCTGTTGACCAATTGTTCGTTTCATTTCATTCAGTGCTAATTTTTGTGGAGTACTTTGAAGTTTATCGGCTACAAGGCCTTGATTTTAATATCGATTTTTGCAGAGAGACTGGAACGAGACTACTTCAAGAGAAGTTGGCACGCGAAATTTTACGTGCCCCGAAAATTTCGTTTTGTTTTCTCCACAAAAAATGGCGCAAGTTAATCTATTTTGAACATGATTAACAATAAATAAGCTTGAGTACAATGCGATGCTTAAATTTAATAGTATAACAATAGATAAGGCGGTGTGGGTAAACAGCCTACAATAGATATTACTTCTCCGGTAAAATCTATACTTTGTACGACTAAAAAAGCACCTTATTGCTTTTTCTAGCGCATTTCTTTTATAATTTCGTAATTAAGACATGGCAAACTTCCAAAAAAAAAAAACGCAAAAAAAATGATATGAAAAGGATATGGGTAAACAGCCTACAATAGATATTACTTCTCCGGTAAAATCTATACTTTGTACGACTAAAAAAGCACCTTATTGTTTTTTCTAGCGCATTTCTTTTATAATTTCGTAATTAAGACATGGTAAACTTCCAAAAAAAAAAAAACGCAAAAAAATGATATGAAAAGGATATGGGTAAACAGCCTACAATAGATATTACTTCTCCGGTAAAATCTATACTTTGTACGACTAAAAAAGCACCTTATTGTTTTTTCTAGCGCATTTCTTTTATAATTTCGTAATTAAGACATGGTAAACTTCAAAAAAAAAAAAAACGCAAAAAAATGGGTATGGGTAAAAAGCCCATTATTTCTCCGGTAACAATCTATACTTTTGATTGCACGTATGGGAATAAGGAATAGAAATGAAAAGATCATCAAAGGCAAAATGTCTTGATGTTTAAGCAAATTCTCCCAACAACTATGATGAGAAAAATATGAAGAGTTGTGACGAGAATATCAATTTCGATACAGAGACTTCCAAGTAAAGGTTAAAAATCGGCTGAAAAATAAAGGACGCATATCAGAGAAGACATAACAACAATGCAGGAATGATCTCGACTTGATTTTCTAAGTTTTGACCTTAAATCGTGTAAAAAAAAAAAAAAGAAAAAAGAAAAGCCGTTAATATCGCATTTTTCCTTCACCCTATCTCCCCAGGGAGAAATCTTGAGCTGATTTTAATAATAGATTGGTGAAACTGTGGTCCCTAACATGGGATACGGTTTCCCCACCACTGCACAAAATTGCCATGGCTCGTTCCTCGATGATTATAATCTGATAAAGAATGTGAGTATTGATCCGTCAAATTGCGGTGGATAAGTTAACATTTTTCATTTTAGACTTGTGCAGTATAATGCACCAAACAATTTACTACTTATTATATTTCAGCGAAAACGACGAAAATACACATACTTATGCAGAAATGGCTTGATCTCATTAGCTATTGTATGACTTCGTCTTTACGTACGTATCTCGAACTCAAGAAACCGATTCTTTCCCAAAATGTGTCAGGAGATAACTGAACAGCTTATGAAAGCAACAGGCGCTGCACTGAAACGCCTGTCGCAGGAAAAGGAAAACCTCACAAGAGATTTGGTACCACATCCGGCTGGAGGTCCGACAGGGCAACCCAAATAACCAACTTTCTTTCCTTTCTTCTTCAATGCCTGAGAGATCTAGAAAAACTGAACTGCTACAAGAATAAGTAAAAGAAAAATAGACTAAACCTTGTCTTTTGGCACACGTGAAACCCATTTGAATTTAAGTTTGTGGATCACCTGCGAGTGACTTAAGTAACACGCCTCGTGTGCACGTGTCTGCCAACTACTAAGTACAACCGGCAACTCTGTTCTTCGGTAAAAACATCTCGCTTTTTATTTATTTTATTTATTTATTTTTTTTTGTCGCTCCAATCATGCACGTGGACTCCAAGTGTTCTTTCGTCAGCCTAGCTCCGTGACCTCTTGGTATGTTAGCTTAGTGTTTCAGTTCTTGTTTTTCTCTTTAGGAATAGCGAGTTGGAGACGAGATGCCATTTTAAAGCTCAGGATAAAAGCCGCCCCACCAACCCCCCGCCATCATCGCTACAGTCCAGTGCTCAAAACTGCTTTAATAATAATAATAATAATAATAATAATAATAATAATAATAATAATATTATTATTATTATTATTATTATTATTATTATTGTCCAATTTTATTTCCATACCCAACAGCAAAAGTAACGGAAGAAGTTCCATTCAAAATTTCGTCAAAAAAAAAAATTACGCTCCGGTTTAGAGTTTAACCTTCTCTGCTGGATATACTTTTTTTTTTTTAGTTTATCATGCTCGTGATTTTTTTTTGGCCGCCAAATCAGTCGGATTTTGCAACAATTTTATCTAAAATGTTATCTTCTAAAGCACGTAACATTAATTTGTCATAATTGAGCTTACTTGTTCTTTTTTGGTATATGAAAAATGAACTCTATTTGTAGCGGATAAGCTATAAGCGACGGTGTGTGTTTGTGGGGATGTTTTGGGGTTCCCCGAGCGTGTTCGAAGCGACAATTGTGCTGTAATTCGCCATGGAGTCTTACTCAGAGTTAAGAACGAGGCTTCTAGGAGTAAAGTAATGGAATACGCATTACATAACTGCGGCCACTATTCAGCTGGGGGACAAGGTGTACAAATTATCACTGGAGTTTGGATTATTACGTAATTAACCTGAAAAGTGTTACGTAATTCTGCAGGGTGATAAAAACTGCGAGGGGATAGTAATATGAAAACTCCTTAAAACAGCAAAAAATTCGTCATATTAAAAAGTACTTGCCAAACATCTTTATTCTATCACATTTATTTCATTTCTTTATTCTTGATCAACAATTTACCATTAATCACAAATGACCTTTTTCCACATTTTTTCCCCTAATTTTTAATAAATCCGCAAGATGCATTTTCTTTACATAAAACATATTTTTTAAATACAGACACTTCTTTAAGGCCGGAATATTTTTCTGAACAATACCAGTAAACAAAAGAAATTACCCCTTAATACGGCTACGAGATATAATTTTCGGGTACTTTTAATATTTAATCCTTACTAGAAAGTGTTTCAAATCAATCGGTGCCTAAAGTACCTCAAATGGGTTCTCCACGAGTGACGGACTCCATCATTACTCTAAAAGTCAAAAGCATCTCACCTCTTCTTCATAGCGGGTAGCAAGATTTCGAGCCATTACTGTGTACTGAACAAATGTCTGAAACAATTCCGATAATTTGTGCTGCAGCTTAGCATCTGGCAGCTCGAAATTCCTCGACCCCGACAACAGTTCCGCATTCAGTTCTTTCAGAACATAAAAACATCGTAAAGGGTCTGAATTTCTTCGTTAAATTGCGGCATATCCTCGCTCACACGATGATCTTTCAGAAGACTGGGAAACATCACGGACTTCTCCAAGGATTCCACCTCGTCGGTGAATTTCTTCAACGCTCCGAGCAGGCAATTCTCCGAGTGAAACTGCGCTCTGTTTTGAAATTCTTGAAAGGATGGCAGCTCTTGATTCGGGCCGAGGTTAAGCATGAAAGTTTTGATGTACCTCGCGACCAAAGCTAACTGATATCGATTTAATCGGTGACAAGAATCTTGGATTTCTCGTTCCAGCGGGACATATGTCTCTCCGTTGCCACCATACCCTTGCGATAATTTAATTCTCATCGCTTTTACAATGAAATAGAAAGCACGCATGCTCATGTTGTTCAGCAGGAAGTTATTACCAGTTCTACTTTTCGTTTGTGGAATCAAATCTTTCACTGGCAAATCGATCAGCTTCATCGGGATCAAAACTGTGCTGTCCATCAAATCAACCGTTTGCACAAACTGTTCCATTACAGCGAGAAAGGAAGACTTTACAGATTTCAAACGCCTCTCCATTTGTTGTCAAATTCCTTCCAATGTAGCTCAATCTAACTGGTTTAAAAATGAATGTTTGCGAGCTGTTCTTCTTTAAACAAACCCGTGCGTACACTAAGGTTTGATCCTTCGTCTATTCCTGCTTGAAACCAAATGATCAAAGCTCTTTCCGAGCCGTTTATTTACATTCAAAGCCTCGTTAGTTTTGTCTGGAGCCAACGTGATATTTTGTTTTTCCCGTGTAAGGTGGTGTTGCTTAACACGTGCTAAGCATGCTACCGCCATCGACTCATAATTTCATATTTTGGCATGGACTCTTTTAAAGGGGAAGTATCACGCGAATTTGATGTAATTTCAAATTAAACCTTAAAATATTTGTCTGTTATCATAAAAAAAAAATAAAAATAATAATTGGCTATAGTTTTTTTTTTTCTGGCTAGACACAGAGTAGGTCGGAATGTGGATTGAAACTTGAAAAAAGTTAGGCTAACGTTTTTCAAGTTTTTGCGTTTTTTTTTCCAAAATGCGCTGGAACAGATCACGAGTTATCCCTTTCAAGAATTGAGTTAAGTTTTTCCTCTTGTTGTTCTAGAATAACTAAAGGTGTTATTTCAATATTTAAAAAAAAGAGGGAAAAAAAAGTGACACTTCCGCTTTTACTTCATATTTGCCAACTGTGTTCAATTTCTGACGAACGCTCATCATCGCTGTTCCTACAGATTTTCTACAGGTATGGCTTCCCTTAGCAAGAATATCTATTTTTTTAAAAAACCTGCCAAGGTTTGATCGTAAAAAATGCATACTGAACACTCGTGTCTCTGTTGTGATCTAACCTGATACTGTTTTCTTGTTGGTGCATGCAACGTTCATTAATCAACGTGATGTAAAAAGAATAAGCTCTGCTATTTCGTTTGCTATCATTGTGAGTTCACCTGTAGTGTGGTGGTTATCACGTCTAGCTTCAGTGTAAAAGACTGGGGTTCTTGTCCTCGCCCGGGAACCATATTTTCACATAGTACGTTATATCTTGGTTTTACACTTTGACTTACTTTGTTCCTTTAACATAATAAGTTACCACAGTAATCCTATGTAAAAATATGGCTGATTCACTTAGCACGAATCTTGTTCCCTGCTGTCTGTTTCATGAAACAATACTTGGAGGCGTTTGCAGGGCGTGACGGTGGCGACATTTTATGCTAACATGAAGTTTGCTTTCCAACCCTAACCCTCCTCCTTTCATCAGTGGTAATTATTACAAAGTCCCTTTGAGTCCGCTTCCAATGAACTACGATTTGTCCCAATTCTGTGACGATTCTTTATTTCAGTCCCTTTTTGCGGGAGCACTTTACCAAGCGAAAATAGAGCCTGGCCTTACATGTAAACTAAGTCTTGTGAAAGTTTAGAATGAAAGGAGAGAAGATTTCAGTACCCTATTAATTATGTTCCACCGTTCCCGAGTTTCCGTCGCCAGAAGAGAATTAGTCAACCTTGTTTCCAGATCTCTTCTCTTCACGTCTCAGGGTGAAGAGGAGAGACCCTGGGAACGAGGTTGCGAATTAGTAGCTCTTTTTCCACGATCTTGCAACTGATGATATAAGGGGCTTTAAATAACACAGTTCAAAGTATTGCATTAATGTGTATTATTTTTCTCTGTGTTTAATTTTCTTATCAAGCTCAAACTGCGCGTAATAACAAAACATTCCTGGGAATCAGAGACCAAAACAAAACAATCAACAGCCTTTAAAAAAACAGAACTCTGAGATTGGCACATAATACTTTACAGTGTGGTGAAATATACTGCCGAGAAAATCCGGGAAAAGAAAAGAGGATTAAAAATGTTCAAACCTTACCTCTTCAAGTGGGCTTCGTCGCAAAAGTTCTTTACTTACATTACTTCTAATTATCGCGGTATCTTCACAGTTCAATTCATTGACCCCATTTTATCGACTACGTATACGTATTTCATCTCTTTTTTATTTGCATGACTTTGCGACATCAAACAAAACCTTGGCGCGCTAAGAGCACATACCTGGGAATCAGAAACTAAAACGAAACAGTCAACAATCTCTTACGACAGCTTTCTATGATTGCCTCGATCATACACCACTAATTCCCAGAAACTCATAGATAGAAAATATTAAGACTCGATTGCGTGTTGCAAGGTGCCGAGAGGGTCGAAGAGAAAACAAGATAATTAACTTTTTTTCTAATATTAAATTAAAACCAAGTTTTAAGTAGTGTGTTCCAGCCCATTTGTTATATTGACAATATTTATAATTGTCCCTGTAATTTGACGACTTTATAAAAGAAGCTTTAACAATAAAGTTCACTTTATTGACCTTTTTCTGTTTTTGAAAGGCATGCCTTTCTTGCAAACAAAAACTTGTCGCACCAAGAGCACATTCCTGGGAATCAGAAACCAAAAACAAACCGTCAACAGTCTTTTAAAAAAGCGTTCTGTGATTGGTTCATACGCTAAAGATTCTAGAAAAGCTAAAGATAGAAAATCACAAGACTCCATTGTGTGGTAAAGACTGCCGCAAGGTCACTCCTCGTTTGTATGCGAAAACAACATGGATATCCGAACGTTGTTTTACAATCTCCGCGAAGAAGTGTCTTGTCCGGTGTGTTCAGACTTATTTAAGGATCCCAGACAGCTTCCCTGTTTACACAGTTTCTGTCTGCATTGTTTGAAACACTGGCATCAGACGAGTGGCGGTCAAAATGCATTCAGATGTCCGAAGTGCCAAGCCCTTAGCAGAGTGCCTGCAAGCGGCGATCTGAAGGATCTTCCGACCAGCTTTTATCTGAACGGCATGATTGATGTGCTGGCCATAAAAGAATGCAACACAACCCAAGTAACGTGTGGAAACTGCGACAAGAAAAGCTCCGAGGCTTCGTACTGCTTTCAGTGTTGCATGTTTTACTGTGAACAGTGCCTAATTGGACACAACATGATGCGAAACAACAAAGATCATCGTGTTCTTGCAGTGAAAGAGTTCCAAGACAAGGACTATGAGGATGTATTGAAGCGACCCGTGTTTTGTTCAAGACAAGAACATCAGAAAGAAGAGCTGAAGTATTTCTGTAAGAAATGCGAAACAGCAGTTTGCCAAACTTGCGTCACTTTGGATCATGGAGGACACACATTGAAATTAATCGGAGAAGAAGCCGAGGCTCAAAAGATCGAGATGACAGCTCTTATACAAGAACAAAGACAAAACTTACAGGCATACATGAACTTAGTTACTCAACTTGATGAAGAATACGCTGAACTGATTGAACAAAGCGAAAACGTTAAAAGGAATGTCGACAGCTTTACTGATGACTTGATCAAAACAATTCAAGCGAAGAGACAAAATATTCTCGCTGCGGTGGAAAACGAAACAAGGAAGTCGGGTGAAAGTGTTGCAAGGGCAAAGACTGAGATTCAGCAGAAAATAACTATGATCGAATCATCGCTTAAAACAGCTGATAAACTGTTAACACGAAGTATAAACGCCGAGGTCGTTCAGCTGAAAAAATCATTGACAGCAATTTTGGAAGAAGTAGAGCAAGCCAAGAATGTTTCCCGTGACTCTGAATATCTGCCAACTGTGGTTTTCGTGGAAAACCAAAAGATTGAGAACGTCATCAATAGCGAAGAAATTGGATTCTTGGAAATATCGTCCCCAATCAAAGCAAATGAATCCATCGCTGAAGGCAAAGGACTCAGAGAAGGAACTGTTGGGCGTGAAGCTCAATTCAATTTGACTACAAGAAACGCTAACAAAAGACAGTGTTATGATAAGCGTTACAATGTAACGGTAGAGATGAGAGACGAGCATGGACGAGAATGCGTGCTAAAAGTGCAAATAGATGATAACAAAGATGGAATCTACAACATTAACTATTCTCCTAAAGTTCAAGGTAGCTGTAAATTGTCAATTAAGGTAAACGGGGAACATGTTCGTGATAGTCCTTTTACTGTGTTAGTAAAACCATTTCATTTCAAACCTGTTTTGTCTTTTGGAAAACAAGGTTCGGATGTTGGAATGTTTCAGTATCCTCTGGGGGTGGCAGTGAGTAACAGGGATGAAATAGCAGTAGCTGACAGTGCGAACCACAGGGTTCAAATCTTCAACAGTAATGGGGATTTCATAAGATCCTTTGGTCGCCGAGGTAGCAATCAGGGGGAATTTAAACATCCCCATCGAATAGCCTTTGATAAGGATGGAAAGATTTTTGTGGCAGACAACGATAACCATAGAGTGCAGATGTTCAATGGGGAGGGTAGGTACATGGGTATGTTTGGTGGGAAAGGAAGCCTTGATAGTCAGCTCTCTGACCCTAGGGGTTTATCCTTGGATAGTCAGGGAAATATTATTGTTGCTGATTCAGGTAACAAACTGATTAAGATCTTTTCCCCTGATGGCAATTTTCTAATGAAGATAGGTGGGCCTCATTCTTTTAGTTTCCCTGTCCACTGTGTTCAGTGTGATGAATATCTTATAGTGTCAGACCGTCATGATCATAGCATAAAAGTTTTCAGTAGGGAGGGGGAGTATAAGTATAAGTTTGGTAAGCGGGGGGGAAGGAATGGGGAGTTTAATTATCCACGTCATTTGTTAGTGACTAAGTCAGGACTACTGATGGTGTGTGACCAGGATAATCACAGAATACAAGTCTTTCAACTAAATGGTAAGTTTGTTGGAAAGTTTTGGGTAAAGGGAAGCAACTCAGGAGAATTCGTTTGTCCGTTTTCAGTAGCAATGCTAAGTAACAACCAAATTGTTGTGTGTGATAGCAACAATCATCGCATTCAAATATTTGAGTGATAATTGTCCTCTTCTCAAATAGCAACAGGAATAATGAATATCTTTATGTTTTGATTCAAAGTTTGGTGGGAGCCCTTCTCTATTAAGTCGCTTAGTAAGACAACAAGAAAAAGCTGTGAAGGTGGTTGCTGTTACTGTTCAAAGTACTGTACCATTTTTTTTTTTCTGTGAAAATAACTCACTTGTAAATTTTGTCATTGTGGATACGATCAGGTTCCAGTTAGTTGAAATTAAAAGAAGACTAATATCTGATCCAGGATTAGAACTCAGTTTGAATTTTATTTGATAAATCACTTTTACGTGACGAATTCTGCAGCGGATAAATTTTTTGTCAGCTTTATGTTTAGAGTTGCGGTCTAAAAGTGTTACATAAGGGACCTTTTTCAATGCAATTATTCGCCTATTTTATTGCATTTTTATAGTTTAAGACTGGGAATGCCATAGATATGTAAGACCTTGAAAGTTTTTCAACATAGTTTTATACAAAACTTAAATTTTGTCAGATGCGGAAAGTAGCGTTTCCCGTGGAAGATGTTCAAATTTTTTTTTTATAACATTTTGTTGATCAGATTTAAGTACAGGTTACAATTTGATCCTGCTAACGTTTTCCGGCTTTTCGAATACAAGAGAGGATGAGTATTGTTGACTGGAAAGCAAAGTTTTTGGCGTTGTTTGCGGGGCAAATAAAAAAAATTAGAATCGCGTTTACAACAAACGGCGAACGTGAGGTTCATTTGCGTTTTCTTGAAAGAAACATAGATAGGAATAGTATAAACTAATTCTGGCTTTTGATCCTAACGCAAAACTACCCAGTTTTAATGAGAAACTGAAAACAGTGAGGGGCGAACGTAGGATAAACATGGTCACGTAGTCATTTCTGTCGGTTGCCGTTTGTCGTAAGCGTAGTTCTTTATCTCTCTATTATCAAGTACTTTCCGCCTTATATTGGGTAGTTTGTGATTGCACTAACAATACGTTACTTGAATGTGTAATTTGATAAGCAAGTGTTTAGTGTACGCTTAAAAAGTTTAGAGTGTTTAGACGCGCGTGTTATGCTAGCATGTTACATAATTATCTGCAGAAATATTGTAACAATATTCTCAAGTGATTTCGAAATTAGTGTTGTAAAAGTAGTTTATTGTGCCAAAGAAATAAATAGTTTATGTATCAATAAAATCTGTGTAATCTTTACTTGGTTTTTAAACCTCTTTTCGTAAGAGTTGTTAAAATGTACATCGCCATTTGCCGGTTTGTACTAAACAGAGACGAAACAAAAATGGCGACTACGCGAACAGAATCGTGAATAATCCATTCAATACCCTGTTTCTTTTATGTCGCGATCGATATCAGGGTATGACAACAGTCCAGTGCCGTTTGTGATGTAGAAACCTTTTTTGATCAATCACATCACGTGCCACTTGGAAAGCCACGTGCCGTCTGTTTTCCCTCGCTTTTCGATTGAGGGATTCCTATACCATCAGGAGGGGGCTCGGGGGAGAAAAGGGTATTGTGGGAGGGGGGGGGGGGGGGAGGGCGGCAGGGGTCCGAAGATGCTCATAGACGCATTTATTAACGGCTTTGTAAAATCCATTGGGAAGAACTTGGTCGGCGTTTCTATTCACGTGCCACGTGAATAGCCATGTGCTTTCTGTTTTCCCGCGCTTTTCGACAAGAATATAAAGTAGATTACAATTACCGGGACTTTCCACTTATTTCGTTTTTTTTTTTTTTTTTTTTTTTAATTATTTTTAATATAGTTTGCTTCTCCTCTCTGCCTTTGTTAGGGATTCGTATAGTATCTGGAGGGGTGAGGGGTGGGGGGAGGGGAAGGGGTGAGAGTCCGGAGACGCTCATAGACGGCCGAACTGACCTGATGAAAAACTAATAAAAACAGTCGAAAATAGAATAAATCGAATATTAAAAAAAAAAAAAAAGCTGGCAACATCGAAAGTTATCCGACTAAAAATCTGCAGACTGTGAATTCGAATATTGAATATAATTTTGTAAGAAGACAAACATCTCGGGAAAAAATCCCTTGTTATACCCGGCCCTGGCAACACTGGTGGCAGTTATACAGTATCCTTACTCATCCCTGATGTGGAAGGAAATTAAAATCAATCCAAAGGTTACAGTGTAAAACCAAACATTGATTTTCTTTGTATTCCCCAGCAGTACAGTAAAACTGAGTTCTGGTTCAACATTTATGGGCGAAATAAGATAGTCTAAAAAGATCTCAGTTTACATATTCTTTCCTCTCCAATCACGAAGAGATAAGAAATTCAAAACAGAGCGCAGCTTCACTCGGAGAATTGCCTGCTCGGAGCGCTGAAGAAATTCACCAACGAGGTGGAATCCTTGGAGAAGTCTGTCATGTTTCCCTGTCTTCTGAAAGATCATCGTGTGAACGAGGACATGCCGCAATTTAACGAAGAAATTCAGACCCTTTACGATGTTTTCATGTTGCTGAAAAAATTGAAAACGGAACTGTTGTCAGGATCGCGGAATTTCGAGCTGCCAGATGCTAAGCTGCAGCAAAAATTATCGGAATTGTTTCAGACATTTTTTCAGTACACAGTAATGGCTCGAAATCTTGCTGCCCGCTATGAAGAAGAGGTGAGATGTTTTTGATTCCGCGAACTATTTATGATCGAAGCTGTGCAGTGAGATTGAAATTTGCGTGAATTTATTGTGGAGGCGTGAGACGTTGAGATCCATTGCGGTTAGCTCTTTATTTACGCGTTGATATATTTTGAACACTTTGTTAGCTTGCGAAATATAAAGTTAAGGTATTGCATACAGTATCTGTACATATTCCTATTGATTATGCTGTAAAGTTAGTTCTTTAGGTCAGTCGTTATCGATCCGAAGCGGACAAAAAAGTTGAGACTTGAGTAAGTTGTGAATGTATTTAAAACGAGATACTGTGCTCGCCTTAAGGCATTAAAAACTTTAATTTGTGATGAGAGATAAAATTTTTCTCAAGAATAAAGATTTTGTACGGTTTGTTTGTTGTTTCAAGATCGATCTGCTTTATACACTCGCTACATTTTTAATATTCAATCTGTTTTAGCACCCTTGACAGAGCCTTAATATTAAATGGTAACTGCGTGCCATCAAACTAAATAACCTCTTTTATGTATAAAGCAACTTGTAAACTCCCATGTTGCAGATTGGGCGGAATATTATGCAAATGTCGCCCTGTTACATTTACGTAATGCTCCGTTTTTGACTCGATCGACGTTGTCAAACAAATGTCAGTATTGACAAGATCATTTCCGCTAATTTGAACATCGTTCACTTGTGATGTTGAACTCGTATATTAAACCGTGGAAATTTATATTCACGTTTCACTTTCTCAATTTTCTTCTAGACGTTTCGTTGTGAAGTTTGAACATTTTTCTTGATGGTTGCGAAACTTTGCGTTTTGTCTAACAGAACCGAACCGAGTTCAAGTTCCGTACTGTAAGTTTAATTCACACCATGCGTACTAACTGAGAGCTAAACTAAAGCTACATCACAAGGTTTGACAGGGAGACCACGCCTTACCGGAGAGATATTCTTGCTAACAGAAAGAACAATTTTTAAATAAATTGAGAAGGCAAGCGCCATTTACTACTGTAAACCAGTTGACACTGAATTTTGACCGGCTCGTGGCGACATTGAACGATTATTTACCTAAAGCTAAACGGAGGTGAATAGCGATGGGTATACTTACTCGGTATAATATTGGCTCACAGAGTTTGTAGTTCCGTGATTTAACCACTTCTCGTCAAAGACATTTAGAGTTCCACGATAACCATCTATCCTCCCCCCTCCCCCTGACCAGGTGTTTTTTAAAAAGCTAAGGAAAAGAAAGTAGGATCGAAAACAGAAATCACTAGGGACCTCCTTTTGCAGAGAGACTGGAACGAGACTACTTCAAGAGAAGTTGGCACGCGAAATTTTACGTGCCCGAAAATTTCGTTTTGTTTTCTCCACAAAAAATGGCGCAAGTTAATCTATTTTAAACATGATTAACAATTGAAATAAGCCTGTCTAACTGAGTACAATGCGATGCTTAAATTTAATAGTATAACAATAGATAAGGCGGTGTGGGTAAACAGCCTACAATAGATATTACTTCTCCGGTAAAAATCTATACTTTTGATTGCACGTATGGGAATAAGGAATCGAAATGAAAAGATCATCAAACACAAAATGTCTTGATGTTTAAGCAAATTCTCCCAACGACTATGATAAGAAAAATATGAAGAGTTGTGAGGAGAATATCAATTTCGGTACAGAGACTTCCAATGCAGAAATGATCTCGACTTGATTTTCTAAGTTTTGACCATTAGTCGTGCAAAAAAAAAAAGAAAGAAAAAAAGAAAAGCCGTTAATGTCGCATTTTTCCCCCACCCTATCTCCCTAGGGAGAAATCTTGAGCTGATTTTAATAATAGATTGGTGTAACTGTGGTCCCTAACCTGGGATACGGTTCCCCCACCACTGCACAAAATGGCCATGGCTTGTTCCTCGATGATTATCATCTGCTAAAGAATGTGAGTCTTGATCCGTCAAATTGCGGTGGATAAGTTAACATTTTTCATTTTAGGCTTGTGCAGTATAATGCACCAAACAATTTACTACTTGTTATATTTTACCGAAAACGACGAAAATACACATGCTTATGCAGAAATGGCTTGATCTCATCACCTATTGACTTCGTGTTTACGTACGTATCTCGAACTCAAGAAACCGATTCTTTCCCAAAATGTGTCAGGAGATAACTGAACAGCTTATGAAAGCAACAGGTGCTGCACTGAAACGCCTGTCGCAGGAAAAGGAAAACCTCACAAGAGATTTGGTACCACATCCGGCTGGAGGTCCGACAGGGCAACCCAAATAACCAACTTTCTTTTCTTTCTTCTTCAATGCCTGAGAGATCTAGAACAACTGAACTGCTAGAAGAATAAATAAAAGAAAAATAGACTAAACCTTGTCTTTTGACACACGTGAAACCCATTTCAAGTTAAGTTTGTGGATCACGTGCGAGTGACTTAAGTAACACGCCTCGTGTGCACGTGTCTGCTAACTACTAAGTACAACCGGCAACTCTGTTCTTCGGTAAAAACATCTCGCTTTTTATTTTATTTATTTATTAATTTTTTTTGTCTTTCCAATCATTCACGTGGTCTCCAAGTGTTCTTTCCTCAGCCTAGCTCCGTGACTTCTTGTTATGTTAGCTTAGTGTTTCAGTTCTTGTTTTTCTCTTTAGGAATAGCGAGTTGGAGACGAGATGCCATTTTAAAGCTCAGGATAACAGCCGCCCCGCCAACCCCCCGCCATCATCGCTACAGTCCAGTGCTCAAAACTGCTTTAATATTATTATTATTATTATTATTATTATTATTATTATTATTATTATTGTTATTATTATTATTATTGTTGTTGTTGTTGTTGTTGTTGTTGTTGTTGTTGTTGTTGTTATTATTATTATTATTATTATTATTATTGTCCAATTTTATTTCCATACCCAACAGCAAAAGTAACGGAAGCAGTTCCATTCAAAATTTCGTCAAAAAAAAAAAAAAACAAATAACGCCCCGGTTTAGAGTTTAACCCTCTCTGCTGGATATACTTTTTTTTTTTTAGTTTATCATGCTCGTGATTTTTTTTGGCCGCCAAATCAGTCGGATTTTGCAACAATTTTATCTAAAATGTTATCTTTTTAAGCACGTAACATTAATTTGTCATAATTGAGCTTACTTGCTCTTGTTTTTGGTATATGAAAAATGAACTCTATTTGTAGCGGATAAGCTATAAGCGACGGTGTGTGTTTGTGGGGATGTTTTGGGGTTCCCCGAACGTGTTCGAAGCGACAATTGTGCTGTAATTCGCCATGGAGTCTTACTCAGAGTTTAGAACGAGACTTCTAGGAGTAAAGTAATGGAATACGCGTTACATAACTGCGGCCACTATTCAGCCGGGGAACAAGGTGTGCAAATTTATCATTGGAGTTTGGATTATTACGTAATTAACCCGAAAAGTGTTACGTAATTCTGCAGGGTGATAAAAACTGCGAGGGGATAGTAATATGAAAACTCCTTAAAACAGCAAAAAATTCGTCATATTAAAAAGTACTTGCCAAACATCTTTATTCTATCACATTTATTTCATATCTTTATTCTTGATCAACAATTTACCATTAATCACAAATGACCTTTTTCCACATTTTTGCCCTTAGTTTTTTATAAATCCGCAAGATGCATTTTCTTTACATAAAACATTTTTTTTTAAATACAGACACTTCTTTAAAGCCGGAATATTTTTCTGAACAATACCAGTAAACAAAAGAAATTACCCCTTAATACGGCTACGAGATATATTTTCGGGTACTTTTAATATTTAATCCTTACTAGAAAGCGTTTCAAATCAATCGGTGCGTAAAGTACCTCAAATGGGTTCTCCACGAGGGGCGGACTCCATCGATCGTAACTCTAAAAGTCAAAAGCATCTCACCTCTTGTTCATAGCGGGTAGCAATATTACGAGCCATTACTGTATACTGAACAAATGTCTGAAACAATTCCGATAATTTGTGCTGCAGCTTAGCATCTGGCAGCTCGAAATTCCTCGACCCCGACAACAGTTTCGCATTCAATTCCTTCAGAAACATCAAAACATCGTAAAGGGTCTGAATTTCTTCGTTAAATTGCGGCATATCCTCGCTCACACGATGATCTTTCAGAAGACTGGGAAACATGACGGACTTCTCCAAGGATTCCACCTCGTCGGTGAATTTTTTCAGCGCTCCGAGCAGGCAATTCTCCTACTGCGTTTTGTTTTGAAATTCTTGGAAGGATGGCCGTGCTTGATTCGGGCCGAGGTTAAGCGTGGAAGTTTTGATGTATCTCGCGACCAAAGCGAGCTGATTTAATCGGTGACAAGAATCTTGGATTTCTCGTTCCAGTGGGACATAGGTCTCTCCGTTGCCACCATACCCTTGCGATAATTTAATTCTCATCGCTTTTACCATGAAATAGAAAGCACGCATGCTCATGTTGTTCTGCAGGAAGTTATTACCGGTACTACTTTTCGTTTGTGGAATCAAATCTTTCACTGGCAAATCGATCAGCTTCATCGGGACCAAAACTGTGCTGTCCATCAAATCAACCGTTTGCACAAACTGTTCCATTACAGCGAGAAAGGAAGACTTTACAGAATTCAAACGCCTCTCCATTTGTTGTCAAATTCCTTCCAATGTAGCTTAATCTAACTGATGCAAAAATGAATGTTTACGAGCTGTTCTCCTTTAAACAAACCCGTTCGAACAGTAAGGTTTGATCCTTCGTCGATTCCTGCTTGAAACCGAATGACCAAAGCTCTTTCCGAGCCGTTTATTTGCATTCAAAGCTCTCTTAGTTTTGTCTGGAGCCAACGTGACATTTTGTTTTTCCCGCGTGTGGTGGTGTTGCTTAACACGTGCTAAGCATGCTACCGCCATCGACTCTTAATTTCATATATTGGCATCGGCTCTTTTAAGAGGAAGTATCACGCGAATCTGATGTCATTTCAAAACCCCAAAATCTTTGTCTGTCATCAGAAACAAAAAATAATAATTGTCTATAGTTTTTTTCTGACGAGACATGACAAAGGGTAGGGTGGAATGAATTGAAACTTGAAAAATGGTAGGCTAACTTAACTTTTTTCAAGCTTTCGTGCTTTTGTTTTCCAAAATGCGCTAGAAGTGATCACGAGTTATTCCTTTCAAGAATTGAGTTTATTTATTTCCTCTCGTTATTCTAGAATTATTTTGTAGCTAAGTGAAGGTGTTACTTTACTATTTTTTAACAAAAGAGAGAAAAGAAACCCCCATGACACTTCCCGTTTTATTTCATAGTTGCCAACTGTGTTCGATTTCTGACGAACGCTCATCATCGTTGTTTCTCTAGATTTTCTATCGCTTACTGTGCGAGAATATGTATTTTAAAAATGCATAAAACCCATGTCTCAGTTGTGATATAACCTGATACTGTATTCTTATTGGTGGATGTAACGTTGAGTAATTTTAAAGAGTGATATAATAAGGACAAGCCATTCCATTCCCTCCGCTACCATTGAGGGTTAGCCTGAAGTGTTGTCGGTTATTACGTCTGGCTTGAACGCAGGAGACTGGGAGTCGTGTCCTCGCTCGACGTGAATTTTTCACATAGTACGTTATATCTTGCTTTTACACGTTAACGTACCATGTTCCTTTGATATTAACCTCTTACTAACCGAGCGCGAGGGCCTTACTGGGGAATATTGGCCTGAGGTCGTGACAGTACGGACCGAACGCAGCGAGGTCCGTACAAAAACGACCGAGGGCCAATATTTCCCAGTACGGCTCGAGCTAGCTAGGTTAGTAAGTAGTTTATTGGTGGTTTTCACCTCACACATCGTCACGCAAGTAAAAAAATGAAATCCTCAACCATTCAATAGATAAAGTCAAGAAATTGATATGTTGTAGAAGAGTGATACATAAACAACGTGTGAAAGCCACGGGGCTGTGCGATATTTCATAATCGAGTTATTCGAAAAAATGTACCACGGAAAATTACAGAGTTTAGTATGGGACGCCATTTTGGTGCCCCGTCTGATGGGCACCAACATGGCGGCCGGAAACCAGCAAAAACATCTGGAGTCTACCTTGGCTATTTCAAAGCCTTTCTTCTCTCTGCTGAACTTTCACACATTGACATAGACGCTTCTATTACATGTTAGCCGATAAGACCTAAAAAAAACACGAGGCAAATTGATGTTTTCATGTACGCGACATGTTTAGAGCAGCAATCGCTTCTGTCACGCACTACGCAAAAATCTAAAATTCAAACTGCTCTATTTTCAAAACAAAGTATGCTATCCTGCTGAAAACAAGCAAGTCGATTGAAATTTATATTTTCTTTTATGTGATGAAGATAAAAACCCGAAATTGTGTTTAGTTATAAATTTCAGTTTTTTATGACGTCATGTGAAAACCAAGAATTATCTGCCGGGCATCATTTCTTTGGCCGAACGGACACTTCCGGTTGTTTCATTCAAGTCAACTTCCGGCGTGATTTCAGCGATGTGAGGGATTTTTCCTGCTTTTGATGACGCGAGCATCACAGAAACGAAAAGAACGATTTATAACACGAGTTCCAAAACACTTGTGTGGTTTATTTTATGCTGAAAAGATAAGCATCTGCTGAATTATGAAAGGGAAAAAATCTGACATCTTTGCCGCCCACAGTCAGTTGGGCCAATAAACAGCGGTCGACACTTTTCAAAATAATGGCGGTTCGAAACAATCGATCGCATTCGATCGCAAATGAATGCATATATTTGGTTCGCAAATGAGGTTTTAACTACGCAAAGAAATACAAGAATGCAATTTTAAGAGGTAAGGGCGTTTTTTATTGACATTTCTAGCATAACTCCTCTGCTCCCTGTGTAAGAACACGAGGCCATTTGAAGACCTTTGAAGGTCTTGAACACTTGAAACCGTCGATTCTTCACTACCGGAATGGGCCCTGCTGAGTGTTAACTGACATTCTTCTTTGATGAGTGGAGCTTGCCGACTTGTACGACTGGAGACTTTCCGTGTTTTTGTGGCCACTGAGCTGGCAACAAAGTTCTCGGGAATAGCAGCATCGAGCAGCCTGGAGATACACGTTTTACGCACTGAGTGGTTGTTAATTTGTTTCCCCTCTCTTTGAAGACCAGCTTTTGGGCTGCTGTGGACAAGAATTTCCCGATTTCATTCTTTCCAAGAGGCGACTTCATGTACCAAACATTATCTTGCGAGCTTCACTCTGTTTTTTTTATAAGAAGGTCTAATTTTGGGGCTGAGGCTGAACGTTCTTATATTTTTTTGCGATTTCAGGCTGAAAAGTTCTTAAGATGTTCTTAAATTACATGGTATACACTACATGTATTTCAGTAAATCAATACGGACGTGCTGAGATATGGTATAAAGAACTGCTGATCATGACAAACCGAGATGTGTGTCACCATTGTTAATGTTATACAAAACATGCCCTTAAGTAGTTTGGCTAATCTACATTTGTTACCTTGATTTTATATACAGATTACCAAATAAAAACGTTCTTAATCGAGTCTCAGCCTGAGGAACGTTCTTAATACGTTCTTAAAGTTTTGGTTAATCTCAGTCTCAACGTTCTTATAAAAAAGGTTCTTATAAAAAAAACAGTGTATTATGCCGTACTACTGAATAAAATGGGGACTCTGGTGTGCTCATTTCTACTGGTCTGTAGCTTTTGAACGTTTTGTAAACTTCACTGGACATCGTTCTGTCTTGGTAGCGTAAACCTTGGGTTGAAAAGCCCTTCGGTGACCTTGTTCTTGACCACGACGATTCTTCGTGCCTCGTTCTGCAAGCCAAACAAGCATTTCTCCACCATCGTTATCTTCTTGGAGCTGAACATCTCCCCAGCGCAGCTTTCGGCTTTCGTCTCTCGCCCGAAAACTGAGGTGAAGAGACAAGAGCCACCAAACTGTTCGCTGCAGCGAAACTGGATTGGAATCACCAAATTCTCCTGTCTCAAAGAGATCATCTTTTTCATCGTCTTCGAGTGCCGTGCTAGCTTGCGGTCTGTTACCTTTTATAGCGTGTTCATGAACAAGCGACTTGCGTTTGCGAGAGAACTTTCCTCGACTTTTCAAAATCCTTGTCCTTCAATATGTTAACTGAAGAACCTTTCTCACTTAAATATCTTTGGATACTTCGTTGAAAACCAGATATGGTATCTGGTTCGTACTCTTCTCCATTTTTCTTACGGATATTCATGAAAAACTTGCACAGGAGGTGGTCAAGTTCGGACGCAGGTAAGCTTTCGACATTTCCACTCATGCCAATTGTTTTTATGTAGCGTGAAAGAGTGTTCATGTCCGTCGTAGTCTTCTTTGTAGTGTTGGCACTTTTCTGGTTCTTAATAAAACCTTCTATTTCTTCCTGGCTCTCGCTTATGCGGTTTGCCTCGATGCTCGTCTCATCGAAGTCTTCGTCTGGATAATAAAACTCCCTTGGCGAGTGTTCGAATTCTTCGTCGTCTTCCATGTTGTCAGTGAGACTCAATCTTAGGAACAGTTACTTTTTAAACTATATTTTGCTTTTACCAAGGATTTTAACGCATTTGTTTTTACTTTTTGTGTTTCGTGCGGTTTTGAATTTCCCGGGAGCGAAAAAAAAAAAATACACAAACAGGCCGTTTCCATGGTAATGGTCCGTACTGTAAAATCCCGACCAAAAATTAGCCAATGAGAGCGCACCATTTGACCTAAGAATTGCTTGCTATATAATAAAACAGGTTATTAGAGTGATCCTATGTAAAAATATGGCTGATTTAATAGTACGAATCTAGTTCCCTGCTGTCTGTTTCATGAAACAATACTTAGAGGCGTTTGCAGGGCGTGACGGTGGCGACTTTTTATCTGCTTTTTAGACTGCAAGCAGTCCCTTTCTGGTTAGTTGAGAAGGTGTGCTCATAGCGCGAGTCTGGAGCGAGGAGAAATAAACGAGAAGAGACTTTTTCCCGCCTCTCCTCAAGCCCCCTTCCGCTCATTCGCTCTAGTTTTTTTTTTTCGCGCTCGGCTATTTCGCGCGACCTCTCGACTATCCAGAAAGGGACTGCTTGCAGTCTATCTGCTGTTATGCTAACATAAAGTTTGTTTTCCAACCCCTCCCCTCCTCTTTTCATCAGTGGTAATTACTCGGGCCGTAAGGCGGACCGAGTTAAGGTTTCGGTGGCATTATCAAATTCTTTTCTCTTTTTGGGGTCGCAGTGGGCCGAGCTAGAGATAAGACTTCGGGCCACAAGTTATTGTTCTCGGTCTCGTTTTTTGTACTCGGCTGGTACGAGTTACGTTTTCTGTCGTGTTATCAAATTCTTTAAATTCTCGGTCGCGTTCTTTGTTTTCGGGCCGTGAGGAGTATTTACAATATGCGAGCCAGACGTGCGAGGCATGCGAGGCATGAACAACCCCAACATAAACTGCTTACCGTTAAGCTAACCGGGGAGCTATTGAAGCTAATCTAAGTGCTATTTAGGCTAACTGGAGTGCTCTTTAGGCTAACCGGAGTGTTTTTTAAGCTAACCTGAGTGCCCCAAGCTTAGTTTTGTTTAACCGAAAATTTGCCAACTAAATCAGTCTATGACCTCGCGGGCCAAGATAGATAAAGATGTCTCACGTTTACTATAGCAAAACAATCAGTGTAGAAACGGTTTCTGTCTTCAAATGAAAGGTGAATAACAAATACTTTCCCCTGAATTTCATTTAAAAATATAAACAGCGAAGCATTGAAAAACGTACAAGGATATAAACGTACGCGTGATGCGTAACGTTACTCTAGATCTGGGGGGGGGGGGGGGGTTACTCAACAGATGCTTGGGTAGGGAGGTGCGGCCCGGGCGTTCAAACCCTGACCCTGTTTAAGACACAATTCTCCGATTTCCCTATCCCGTTTAAGACAGAATTCAAAATTTTCAGGCCCTTTCTAAGACATTTAACCCAAATTCACACCCTGTTTAAGACTAGAATGAAATAAGAATACACTAGTTTCTTACTGTATTTTAATGCATTGGCAATCACAATCTGTTTAAGCCATTAGGTCATGTAGGGATACCCTGTTTAAGACAGAAAGTGATGAAATAGATACCCCGTTCAAGACAAACCAACCTGGAACCCATACCCTATCCGGCCGCACGTCCCCATTAAGGTCACATAAGGGAGTACCCCCCCCCCCCCTCTCCGGTCTAGATCATACCGTAAATTACGATCCGTCATTGACCCGGCGTCACATACATATTAGGGCCGTACAAATGGTTTCTGTCTCTAAACGAAAGGTGAAAACGTAAGGATTAAAGCCCGGGGATTAAAAAAAGCATTCGTATGACAAATGTCGTTTTCCCCTGTATTTCATTCTGACTGCAAGAAATGCAATTCTATTTGGTGGTTACTTATTGCCTCACTATATCTCTGTATCTATCTATTTGGTAGCCTGCGAGCAAGCTCTATTGGGGGTGGGGGGCGTGAGGGGGAAAGAGGATCCACCCCCAAGAGAGCTTGCTCGCAGGCTATCTATTTGGGGGAATTGGCGATGCTGGAAGTTATCAATGTTAAAAGATTATAGGCTTTACGCACCACACAGTCAAATATGGCCCGAGTATAAGCTGAAACAGCTTCTTGTTATTACTAAGTCCCTTATGAGTTCGCACGATTAGTCCCAATTTCAGGAGCGATCCGTGACGATTCTTATTTCAGTTCCTTTTTACGGGAGCGCTTTATCAAGCGAAAATAAAGCCTGACCTTACAAGTAAACTAGGTCCTGTGAAAGTTTCGATTGAAAGAAGGGAAGATTTCAGTACCCTATTACTTATATTCAACCGTTCCCGATTTCCGTCGCCACGGAGGGAATTAGTCAACCTCGTTCCCAGGTCTGTCCTTTTCACGTCTTGGTGTGAAGAGGAGAGACCCTGGAAACGAGGTTGCGAATTAGTAGTTTTTTTTTCACGATCTTGCAAGTCATGATATAAGGGGCTTTAACACACTTCAAAGTATTGAATTAATGTCTATTATTTTTCTCTGTGTTTAATTTACAACTCTTATCAATCTCAAACTGCGCGCGATAAGAAAACATTCCTGGGAATCAGTGACCAAATGAAACAATCAACAGCCTCTTAAAAAAACAGAGCTCTGAGATTGGAACACAATACTTCACTGTGTGATGACAGAAGTATACTGCCAAGAAAATCCAGGAAAAGAAAAGTGAATGAAAAATGTTCAAACTTTACCTCTTCTAGTGGGCTTCGCCGCAAAAATTCTTTATTTACATTACTTCTAATTATCGAGGTAGCTTTACAGTTCAGTTCATTGATTGACCCCATTTACTACGTATTCGTATTTCATCTCTTTTATAATTTGCATGACTTTGCGTCATCAAACAAAACCTTGGCGCGCTAAGAGCACATACATGGGAATCAGAAACCAAAACGAAACATTCAACAGCTTTCTATGATTGCCTCATACGCCAATAATTCCCAGAAAAATCATAGATAGAAAATTGTAAGATGCCATTGCGTGGTGCAAGGTGCCGAGAAGGTCGAAGAGAAAAGAAGAGAATTATCCTTTTTCTAATAATTAAAACCAACTTCTAAGTAATGTGTTCCGCCCCTTTTGTTGTATTGAAAATATTTATAATTATCCCTGTAGTTTGACGGCTTTATAAAAGAAGCTTTAATAATAAAGTTCACTTTATTGACCTTTTTCTGTTTTTGATTGGCATGCCTTCTTTGCAAACAAAAAACTTGTCCCACCAAGAGCACATTCCTGGGAATCAGAGACCAAAACCAGCCTCTTAAGAAAGCGTTCGGTGATTGGCGCATACGCTTAAGATTCCTAGAAAAGCTAAAGATAGAAAATCACAAGACTCCATTGTGTGGCAAAGACTGCCGCAAGGTCACTCCTCATTTGCGTGCCAGAACAACATGGACATCCGAACGTTGTTTTACAATCTCCGCGAAGAAGTGTCTTGTCCGGTGTGTTCGGACTTATTTAAGGATCCCAGACAGCTTCCCTGTTTACACAGTTTCTGTCTGCATTGTTTGAAACACTGGCATCAGACGAGTGGCGGTCAAAATGTATTCAGATGTCCGAAGTGCCAAGCCGTTAGCGCAGTGCCTGCAAGCGGCGATCTGACGGATCTTCCCACCAGCTTTTATCTGAACGGCATGATCGATGTCCTGGCCATAAAAGAATGCAACACAACCCAAGTAACGTGTGGAAACTGCGACAGGAGAAGCTCCGAGGCTTCGTACTGCTTTCAGTGTTGCATGTTTTACTGTGAACAGTGCCTAATTGGACACAACATGATGCGAAACAACAAAGATCATCGTGTTCTTGGCGTGAAAGAGTTCCAAGACAAGGACTATGAGGATGTATTGAAGCGACCCGTGTTTTGTTCAAGACAAGGACATCAGAAAGAAGAGCTGAAGTACGTCTGTAAGAAATGCGAAGCAGCAGTTTGTCAAACTTGTGTGACTTTGGATCATGGAGGACATACATTGAAATTAATCGGAGAAGAAGCCGAGGCTCAAAAGATCGAGATGACAGCTCTTATACAAGAACAAAGACAAAACTTACAAGAAGAAATGAACTTAATTACTCAACTTGATGAAGAGTACGCTAAACTGATTGAACAAAGCGAAAACGTGAAAAGGAATGTTAACAGGTTTACTGATGACTTAATCGAAACAATTCAAGCGAAGAGACAAAATATTCTCACTGCGGTGGAAAACGAAACACGGGAGTCGGGTGAAAGTGTTGCAAGGACAAAGACTGAGATTCAACAGAAAATAACTATGATCGAATCATCACTGGAAAAAGCTGATAAACTGTTAACACGTAGTATAAACGCTGAGTTCGTTCAGCTGAAAAAATCATTGACAGCAATTTTGGAAGAAGCAGAGCAAGCCAAGCATATTTCCCGTGATCCTGAATATCTGCCAACTGTGGTTTTCGTGGAAAACCAAAAGATTGAGAACATTATCAAAAGAGAAGAAATTGGATTCTTGGAAATTTTGTTCCCACCAAAAGCAAGTGAATCCATCGCTGAAGGCAAAGGACTCCGAGAAGGAACTGTTGGGCGTGAAGCTCAATTCAATTTGACCACAAGAAACACTAACAAAAAACAGTATTATGATAAGCGTGACAATGTAACGCTAGAGATGAGAAACGAGCATGGGCGAGAATGCGTGACAAAAGTGCAAATAGATGATAACAAAGATGGAATCTACAACATTAGCTATTCTCCTAAAGTACAAGGTAGCTGTAAATTGTCAGTTAAGGTAAACGGGGAACATGTTCGTGATAGTCCTTTTACTGTGCTAGTAAAACCATTTCATATCAGACCTGTTTTATCTTTTGGAAAAAAAGGTTCGGATGTTGGAAGGTTTCAGTATCCTCGGGGGGTGGCAGTGAGTAACAGGGATGAAATAGCAGTAACTGACTCTATGAACCACAGGGTTCAAATCTTCAACAATAATGGGGATTTCATAAGATCCTTTGGTCGCAAGGGTAGCAATCAGGGAGAATTTGAATATCCTTATGGAATAGCCTTTGATAAGAATGGAAAACTTTTTGTAGCAGACACCAATAACCATAGAGTGCAGATTTTCAATGGGGAGGGTAGGTACATGGGTATGTTTGGTGGGAAAGGAAGCCTTGACAATCAGCTCTCTGATCCTTGGGGTTTATCCTTGGATAGTCAGGGTAATATTATTGTTGCTGATTCAGGTAACAAACTGATTAAGATCTTTACCCCTAATGGCAATTTTCTAATGAAGATAGGTGGGCCTGATTCGTTTACTTATCCTGTCCACTGTGTTCAGTGTGATGAATATCTCGTAGTGTCAGACTCTGGTGATCATAGTATAAACGTCTTCAGTAGGAGGGGTGAGTATAAGTATAGGTTTGGTAAGCGGGGGGGAGGGGATGGGGAGTTTAAATATCCACGTCATTTGTTAGTGACTAAGTCAGGACTACTGATGGTGTGTGATGCGGATAATCACAGAATACAAGTCTTTGAACTGAATGGTAAGTTTGTTGGCAAGTTTGGAACAAATGGCAGCAACTTGGGAGAATTCATTCTACCGATTTTTGTAGCACTTCTAAGTAACAACCAAATTGTTGTGTGTGATATGAACAATCATCGCATTCAAATATTTGAATGATAATTGTCTTCTTCTCAAATAGCAACAGGAGTAATGAATTTCTTTATGTTTTAGTGGGAGCCCTTCTCTATTAAGTCGCTTTTTAAGACAATAAGGAAAAGCTGTGAAGATGGTGACTGTACAATTTTTTTTTCTGTGAAAACAAAGTAGTTGTAAGTTTCGTCATTGTAGATACGATCAGGTTCCAGTTAGTTGAAATTAAAAGAAGACTAATATCTGATCCAGGATTCGAACTCAGTTTGAATTTAATTTGATAAATCACTTTTACGCGAAGAATTCTGCAGCGGATAAATTTTTCGTCAGCTTTATATTCAGAGTCGCGGCTTAAAAGTGTTACACAAGGGTCCTTTTTTAAGTTAGTTCATTGCCTATTTTATTGTATTTTTATAGTTTCTAACTGGAAATGCCAAAGATATGTAAAACCTTGAAAGGTTTTCAACATAGTTTAATACAAAATTTATTAATTTTGTCAGATGCGGAAAGTAGCGTTTCCCGTGGGAGATGTTCAAGTTTCTTTTTTATAAGATTTTATTTCATCAGATTTAAGTACCGATTATATTTTGATCCTGCTAACTTTTTCCGGTTTTCCGGACACAAGAGAGGATGAGTATTGTTGACTGGAAAGCAAAATTTGTGGCGTTGTTTGTGGCGCAAATGAAAAAAATAGAATCGCGTTTACGGCAAACGGCAAACGTGAGGTTCGTTTTGCGTTTTCTTGAAACAAACATAGATAGGAATAGTATAAACTAATTCTGGCCTTTGATCCTAACGTAAAACTGCTCAATTTTAACGAGAGACTGAAAGCAGCGACGGGCAAACGTGGGATAAACATGGTCACGTGGTCATTTCTGCCGGTTGCCGTTTGTCGTAAGCGTAATTCTTGATCTCTCTTTTATCAAGAACTTTGCGCCTTATATTGACTAGTTTGTGATTGTACAAACAATACGTTACTTGAATGTGTAATTTGATTAGCAAGTGTTTAGTGTACGCTCAAAAAGTTTAGAGTGTTTATTTTCTAAGACGCGAGTGTTATACTACTCTTAAAGTAAGCATGTTACATAATTATCTGTAAATATTGTAACAATAAGCTCAAGTGATTTAGAAATTATTGTTGTAAAAGTAGTTTATTGCGTCAAAGAAATAAACAATTTGTGTATCAATAAAATCTGTGTAATCTTCACTTGTTTTTTAAACCTCTGTTCGTAAGAGTTGTTAAATGTACATCACCATTGACTGGTTTGTACTAAACAGAAACGAAACAATAATGTTGACTACGCAAACAGAATCGTGAATTCTCCGTTTTCTACCCTGTTTCTTTTATGCCGCGATCAATATTACAAAGGGTATGACAACAGCCCAGCGCCGTTTGTGATGTAGAAACCTTTTTTGATCAACCACGTCACGTGCCACTTGGAAAGCCACGTGCTTTCTGTTTTCCCGCGCTTTTCGATTGAGGGATTCCTACCATCTGGAGGGGGCTTAGAGGAGAGAAGAGGTGGTGGTGGGGGAGGGGGGGGGGGGGGGAGGGTAGTGGGTTGAGGTAGGGGTCCGGAGTCGCTCATCGACGCATTTATTAACAGCTTTGTAAAATCCATTGGGAAGAACTTGGTCGACGCTCTATTCACGTGCCACGTGAATAGCCATGTGCTTTCTGTTTTCCCACGCTTTTCGACAAGAATGTAAAGTGAATTTTAATTACCGGGACTTTCCACTTATCGCGTTCTTTTTAATTATTTTAAATCTATTTTGCTTTTATCCTCTGCCTTTTTATGGGACTCGCATAGCATCTGGAGGTGTGAGAGTCCGGAGACGTTCATAGCTGGCCACCGAATACCTAATGAAAGAGTAAAACAGTCCAATAAAATAAATCGAATTTGTTTTAAAAACTAGCAACATCGAAAGTTATCCGACTGCAAATCTGTAGACCGCCAATTCGAATATTGAACACAACTGGGTTAGACAAATCACCCTGGCCACACTGGTGGCAGTTATACAGTATCCTTTAACTCGTCCCTGATGTGGGAGGAAATTGAAATCAATCCAAAGGTTACAGTGTAAAACCAAACATTGATTTTCCTTTTATTCCCTAGCAGTACAGTAAAACTGAGTTAAGTTCTGGTTGAACATTTATGGACGAAATAATTATAAGATAGTGCAAAAAGATCCTGTTGACATATTCTTTCCTCTCCAATCACTAAGACAAAGATAAGAATTTCAAAATAGAGCGCATTTTCACTCTAAGAATTGCCTGCTCTGAGCGCTGAAGCTTCAGTAAAACCTAAATCTTCCTCAGGCTGGGATCGAAGGTCTGTCCGATGTGGATCTCATTCCGGCAAAAAAAGCTTTGTAGGAAAATGTGAGTGTAGCCTTAATTGATGAAAGACTGAATGGAACGGTTCCCGTTACTATATTGTTGGGTATAAAAAATTAAAAAAATTAAAATTAAAAAAAATAGAATCAAAAAGCAGTTTTGAACTATCACCTGGACAGCGACCACACGAAGCATCCCGGTGGAAAAAGACAAAAACAAGAACTGGAAATTAAATATATTAAAATTCGAAGAGGTTGCGCAGCTAGCCTGAGGAAGGAACACTGACTCCAAGTGAAGGATTAGAGCGAGGCGAGAGATTTTGACTACTGAACAGGGTTGTACTTAGTTAGAAGACACGTGTACACGAGGCGTGTTACTTAAGTCACTCGCTACTTAAGTCACTATTTTTCTTTAATTTATTCTTCTAGCAGTTCAGTTAGTCTCACAGGCATTGAGAAAGGAAAGGAAGTTGGTTATTTTGGTTGCCATGTCGGACCTCCATTCGGATGTGGTACCAAATCTCTTATGACGTTTTTCCCTGAAGTTTTTTCTTTTTCCGAGAACTCAGATGAATCAAGGCCTGGGCCTGCATTCCTTCCTTGAAAAATTGAGGGGATGGTTTAACGTTTTTAGCATTTTAAGTAATCTAAACTGACTATAGAATTGAGTTCCCGGTGTGCCGGTCTGGTCTTTGTGCTACTTCATGATTAGTAGTAGGAGGAGTCTCGTTATTGGAACTTATCGTTCTGTGAGTTCTGTCCTGTCAGAGGTTTTCCCCTGGCGAAATTTATAAATAAATAAATAAATAAATAAATAAATAAATAAATAAACTTGATAGCAATACATTATAGAAAATTTACTAATGAGCTACCGTCAAGTGTGAAATCAGGCTCAGTTTACCTACTACGATCTGAAAAGTTTGTGGAGGCTTTGATTGTAACAGGGGAGTGCGGGGCTGAAACAATAGCTGATAACAGTAGCAACACAATACAATATATATTTCCCCTGCTCATATTCCCCCAGCATATTTAACCTTCCCAGTAAAACAACAGGAGTCAGAATTTTGAATTACAATAAAATGAACTGACAGTAATCAATTACAGAGCATTGAAGATCTTAACATGCCATAATTTATAAGTTCATCATCATATACAATCAATAATTAAAGCAAATTACAGAAAAAGTGCAAATTGCTAACAAATACTATACGACTTGTTCAAGTTTCTCACGTTATTCTTAATTCCTGTTAAAGACAACTGTACAATTGTTGAAAGTAAACTTCCCTTCTTGGATCTCGCTTTTAAACTTTTTGGGGGTGATCCCTCTAGAAATGAACTCTTGGAGCGTTGTAACACTTCAGAAACAGCTTCACCTTCTCTACCAGTTTCTCTCTGGTAAGCATGAAGAGATTTTACATCTCTGTGACCCGTGCTATTCATGATTAGCTTCCTCGGCACATACCCTTTCCTAATGCTAATGAGCACGCGCTCGGCCTCAGTGAGTGATTTGTGTGAACACTTTCAATACTAGCTTTACTGCACAGAACCTGAACTACATTTCTCAACGTATTTTTTTTCCTATCGGACAACACGTAAACCATACGTTATCGTCTACGTTGAATTGCTTTCTTGGTGACAAACAGACACAGGTACTCTTGTCTACGTCTTTCAGGCATTTATTTCTCGGGCAGGTACAAAATTTGGACCGGATCAACTCGGATCGGAACGGATCGCCTAGTCTGGGTTTTACCCATTCACAGTTAAATTTACTATTAAAGTTTTCCTTGGTCTGCTTCGCCGTTTTGTCAAGCCGCCATTTTGTTTTAAGTTATGAACTCGTGCCCAGTTTCGAGTCGCGTTTCTATTTTGTTTACTTGAACTTTGCTTATTTCTATGGCAAATCATGTTACCCCATTTCCTTCAAAACGGCTGAGGTTTATAGACTACGCGTAGTCCCACGTTTCTCTCAGGGATAGTCGAGCGGGAGATCACGCGAGTGCACACGAAAGTCGCCTCCCGCGAGGAGACGCGACACGTGGACTCAAAAATAAGCACTTTCATTTTCTACCGGTATATAAGTTTTTTGAAAATTGTATGCGTTTGAGATTTGTGGCAAAACAGTCCATTTTTTTGGCAAGATTTCCATTCAGCGCCATACAGTAAATTATACATACAAATGTACGCTTGCCGTTTTTGACAGTGGTACATGGGACTGCGAAAATCTTTCCAATATTTTTTTCAAAAAAAAAAAAAATGATACGACACGCGTGAAATGAATATCATTTTGCCTGGCACAAGGAGTTAGATCAGGCTTGATTTTGCCTTCATCTCCATCCAAAGTACACCCGTGTTTTGAGACTGGACACGATTTCATAACTTGATCCGCGAGGAGCTAACACTAGAAAAACAAAATGGCGGTTTGACAAAACAGTGAAGCAGAGCAAAGATACTTTTAATTTCATGAATTTGAACCCGTTAACGGGTAAAAGCACCCTTTTTATTTTATTCTGTTGAAATTTTAGTTGATCCGAGTTGATCCACCCGGACTACGTGATCCGGTCCGATCCGGTCCGGTCCTAGCTGATCCAGTCCGAGTTTTGTACCTGCCTCTTATTTCCCGGGCTTATTTATATACTTTTTAATATCATGATACAAACGAACTGCACGCCTTTCTCGTTTTGTAATGTTTTCGTGCTGTTCAACCCTTTTCGCGTAAATCCTGTGGTGCTTCAGGCCACCACTAAAGTTGTTTTTTTCCAAACGATGTGTACCTCAGTCAAGTACCCTCCTCCTCGTCTCCCTCAATAACCTCCAGTTGAGCGAGCGTCAAGCTTCTGTGTTCTTCACCACCACGACTCCACATGAATTGACCAATTTCCATATTTTAGAATTCAGCCCAAAACAATAAACTTCAATTCGAGCCTCTCAGAATAAACTATAGAGTTTGTGGGGTTTTTTCAGCAGAACCTCAAAGTGAAGTCTATTATTCAAGGCTAAATTTCAGTATATCGAAATTGGAATATTTATTTGACAATAATATCTCTAGACAATTAAATTAAATCTTCTTGCATTAGGAAACCTGGTACTGCTCCAAGGGCAAAATATAGTATATACCCCCGAGGGACAGGTAAATCGACCCTTATGTAATTCTGAATCAGTTTTTTAGCGGTTTTTCCAATGACGCTGGAAGAACTTGACAAAATTGGCCAATTTTTCGATACATTTCAACCCTGGCCATCTGCGGCCAAAAATAACAATACTAGTTTCTGTATTCGGGTTACTTTTAACAAAACTGAACCATTACTTTAACGCTTCAATCAATGCAAATGTGGTTTTGGCCAATATTCAAAGCAACATCAGACTGAAATAGGTGACACTGCCCCTGTAAAGTATTTTCAACAGTCTCCCTTTTTCATCTCACCGAAAACGTGGCAAAATATTTTAGAATAGAATAAAGAATAGAATAGACACTTTATTCAGACATTGCAGCCATAGGCTGAATAACAGCTTGACTAACAGTCATAAAAGTGAATAAAATAGAATTAAAAATATATCACAAGGTTAAAAATTAACTAAAATGTTCATAAACTGTATGCTAAGCTCCCAACAAAACTCTTCTTACTACGAACGGTCTTACAAAGGGGGTGAACAAACTTCCTCGAGTTCCTGAGCGAGTAATCGCAATTGTTTCTAGCTGGGAGAAGCTTGCGGAGCCTATGCTGCGGATCTGTAGTAATCTTATCAAACAGTTTGAGTGTCAATGCTTCCCTCCTTTCAAAAAATGTGCAGAGACCAGATTGAACTAGGGCATCGCTGTATGACAGACCAGGATAGATGATCCTAAGTGCCCGTTTTTGCAATCTCTCTAAGTCGTCACTTAAGTATTCCGGTAGACCACGATGGTAAACTTGGCAGGCGTAATCAGGATGAAACATATACAGGTGACATAAAACAGTGTTAGCTCACTTGATGCAACGAAAGATCTCTTTAGCTGCCACAAAAAAATACAATCTAGAGGAGGCCTTCTTGACCAACTCCTGGATATGTATGCTTCATCCTCCAGGGGGGGGGGGGGGGGGGGTAGTACTCCCAAAAAAATTGGATAGGGGTGTGCGGCCCGCTTCCCAGAACCCTTACCCTATTTATGGCCAAAATCTGCGATTTTCCCTACCCTATTTATGACCTATTTATGACCTAATAGTGTCTTGTCACCTTCAGTTCAAAGACCCCTGGAGCCCAGCGCGTGTCAAGCCGTTGCGGAACGTACACAGTTGCCGTAAACATCATGATGAAGAAGTAGCTTCTTCCAAAAAAAAAAAAAGGAATTCAAGACTAGAGTGCAAAAATCGATAACCTATTTATTACCAAAATGGCTAAAATCGATACCCTATTTATGACCAAAGCGGCTGAAAAACCATACCCTTTGGCGCCGCACATACCTATATAGCCCATATAAGGGAGTACCCCCTCCCGGGGGGGGCTCCATCTTAGATCACAACTGATCAGTTTAGCCCTATAACTTTGACTCTTCTTACTCTCTCTAAGGGCTTTCCATTAACTACCGAATCGGCTCAAAGTCGGGCTTGTCTTTTGCGAATTTTCTTTCCCACCAATTCCGAGATCGTAGTGTCGTCTACGTATTTCCACAAGTCAGCTAGACTGTTCACAGTCCCCTGCTTTTCCGTGGGATTTTCAAGACTGGTACGCTTTGATGGAGCTGCCACCATCTTGGCTTGTAGAAGCGAGCACGACTTGGGGAGAGTGTCTAAGCTACCGAGGGGAGCGGGAGTGGGGGTTAGACACTCTACCCAGATCACGCTCGCTTTCACAAACCAAGATGGCGGCAGCTTCATCGAAGCGTACCAGTCTTGAGAATCCCACGTAAAAATAGGGGAAATGTGAACAGTCTACAAGCCACCCGGCGCGTCAAGGTCGTTGATCATTATCAAAAACAGCCAGGGGCCTAGTTTGGTCCCCTGGGGAACACCGGCGGACACGGGAAGCCATTCGGACAAACAGTCCTGCACCAGTTTGACTCGTTGCTTTCGTCCACACTACCTTTTCGTTTCGTTTTCTCCTCAAATGGTGGCGCTGTTTCCAGTACTTTCTATTACTTATACTTTGACAGATCAATATTACCACTCTTTTTAAGATGACAAGCAAGTAAAAACTAACGATATAAGGTTCCGACGTTTAGGCGACGTCATGACGCCATTCTCAAGGAATGAATAATATAAGCGAGTTCAACTGAGTAAGATCAGTTGAACTCGCTTATATTATTCATTCCTTGAGAATGGCGTCATGACGTCGCCGAAACGTTGGAACCCTATATCGTTAATTTTTACTTGCTTGTGTATTTCGAAAATACTATTAATTATTATTTTTAAGATGATGCAACAATAATGGTATCAAACTGCAGTGCTGAGAGAACCTGACCCCAATATGCTCAGTCTCCCAGGGAGAAAGGATAAACAAATTTAGGGGCGTAGGGTGAGGCAAAAGAAGCGAAAGTTACGGCTTTCTTTTTTCTTTTATAAGAATTTATAACCATGCAGCTCCCCCGATCCACCTCAATGAGCTTTTATTGAAAGGACTGATATTCTACTGAGAGTTTAGCTGAACAATTTCAATCTACTGTAATATAATAACTAATCCTCTGAGGGTTATTTACTTTGTCATGAGGGGGACATATGAGGAGGTCATACATAATTTGTTACAGTTTAGGATGCGGCTCGGTTTAGAGATGGGGTACACCTTATTCTATGTTAACATGAAGTTGCTGTCCAACCCATCCCATGCTCTTTTCATGGCCAATTACTACCAAGTCTTTTTGTGAGTCAGTTTCTATAGTCCACGTTAAGCAGCGCTCTGACTTTTCTTGTTTATCGTTTCCCGTTTTTTGCGAGAGCGGTTTAGCAAACAAAAATGAGTACCTGAGAGACTGACCTTACATGTTAAAGTTTAGGTTGGGAGAAGTAAAATTTCAGTTCTTTTCCCGAAATCCTGTCACCAAGAGCGAATTAGTCGCTTATTTTTGACAATCTTCCAATTCATGACAAAAGAGGCTTTAAAAACAGACTTTACAGGATTGAATTAATATGTATTACTTTTCTCTGTGTTTAATTTACAACTCTTTCAAGCATAAACTACGCGCGATAAGAAAACATTCCTGGGAATCAATGGCTAAAGCAGTTAACAACCCTGGGTCTTAAAACAGGGTTCTGTGATTGGCTTACAAAACTTCAATATCTGCCTGGACTGTCAAGAAAATCGAGGAAAATAAAAGATAATTAAAAATGTTTAGACCTTAACTTTACTAGTTATCGTGGTCGCTTCACAGTTCACTTCATTGACCTCATATTGTTGACTGAGTATCCGTTCTTCATCTCTTTTTGATTTGCATTACTTTGCGTCAACAAACAAACCCTTGGCGTGCCAAGAACACATACCTGGGAATCAGAAACCAAAACAAAAACGTCAACAACCTCTTACAACAGCTTTCTATTACTGGCTTCAGTTCACCAATAATTCCCAGTAAACGTAAGATACAAAATCTCAAGACTCCATTGCGTGGTGCGAGGTGCTAAGAAGGTCGAAAAGAAGCCAGAAGAGAATAAAACATTTTTCTAATAAAACCAACTTATAAGTACTGTGTTCCGCCGCAATTGTTTTATATTGGCATTATCTACAATTGTCCCTGTACTTTGAGAGCTTTTTAAAAAAGCTTTAATAATAAAGTTCACTTTATTGACCTTTTTCTGTTTTTGATTGGCATTACTTCTTTCCAAACAAAAACCTTTCGCACCAAGAGCACATTCCTGGGAATCAGAAACCAAAACCAAACCGTCAACAACCTGTTAAAAAAGCGTTCTGTGATTGGCTCATACACTTAAGATTCTTAGAAAAGCTAAAGATAGAAAATCACAAGACTCCATTGTGTGGTAAAGACTGCTGCAAGGGTGGTCACTCCTCGTTTGTGTGCGAAAACAACATGGATATCCGAACGTTACTTTCCGATCTCCGCGAACAAGTGTCTTGTCCGGCGTGTAAGGATATATTCAAAGATCCCAGACAGCTTCCCTGTTTACACAGTTTCTGTCTGCATTGTTTGAAACAATCGCATCAGGAGAATGGCGGTCAAAATGAATTCAGATGTCCGAAGTGCCAAGCCCTTAGCAGAGTGCCTGAAAGAGGCGATCTCAAGGATCTTCCGACCAACTTTTATCTGAACGGCATGATCGATGTGCTGGCCATAAAAGAATGCAACACAACCCAAGTAACGTGTGGAAACCGCGGCGAAAAAAGTTCCGAGGCTTCGTACTGCTTTCAGTGTTGCATGTTTTACTGTGAACAGTGCCTAATTGGACACAACATGATGCGAGACAAAAACGATCATCGTGTTCTTGCCGTGAAAGAGTTCCAAGACAAGGACTATGAGGATGTATTGAAGCGACCCGTGTTTTGTTCAAAACAAGGACATCAGAAAAAAGAGCTCGAGTACGTCTGCAAAGAATGCGAAACGGCAGTTTGCTCAACTTGTGCAATGTCTGCAGTTCACAAAGGCCATGCTTTGATATCAATCGACGAAGAAGCCGAGGCCCAAAAGAACGTGATGACAGGTCTTATACAAGAACAAAAACGTAACTTGCTAAAAGAAGAGAGCTTAAGAGTGCCTGACTGTAACTTTCGAGAATCGCTGGCCAAGCTTGAAAAATCGAAACTCCTGATAATTTGCCTGAAGTTTACTTTTGGGGAACTATCTTCGAAAATATTATTTGAATGTTTTGGAAATTTATAGTTTTCGAGAATTTTGGAGTAAACGAAATTACGGGTTTTGCCTCATTAATTATGCAAAAATCTCATTCAAAATTAGCCAAGTTCAATACGCTTGTGTTGAAACAGTACGCAACGCTAGAAAACGAGGTCGGTTTTGAGTAAGAGCATTACTCACCTACTTTCTACCAATGGAACCTATGTAAACTTTTGTAGAACTTTGGAGGGTCTTATGGCTCTTTGAAAAATTGACATTTTCAGGATTTCGCGATGAGGTGAAAATTGAGTAAGTTTGAAGGTTTAAAATGCATCTTGGTATGTCAGATATCGACTCAAGAGGAACATTGCGATGAAGCTTGGGTCTTCGTCTTTAATAATACGAAATAAAAAATCTGGGCAATCAATGCACGCGCTGACGAAAACCAAAGGTAGTGAGGCTTCGTTAACAAATTTGCATAATTCGCAACTGCTGAGAAAATGCTATGTTGTGGTGACTCGGTGAAAACATTTACCCAAGCTATCTTCAAATCGTCGTTTTATCTCATGCATATTGCATTTGCCTGTTTCTCTTTCTTGTTTAATAACGTGGTAGAAAAGGTCTGGACAAAAAAAAGTGCGTGATCGGAAAAGAAAATATTCGCCAAATTGTGGTGGGAAATTTGCATAATGCAAATCTCCCAATAAATCTTTCTGCAAAGGAATCTGATTGGGAAGGTTTCGTTAAGAGTCTATTTGAGCGAAACCCTCCATATAAAAGAAGTCAAAATAACGTTTAATAATCCGATTTCAACAAATAATTGTCGAATCTTAACCTTTAAATAATAGTGCCAAACTGATGCTCGCTATTGCGTTACCTGCGTCACGTCAATAGCTGTCGATATTGCCCACAAACTAACTTGTGCTGCAAAATTGCCATTTACAACAACTACAAAAAAAACGTCACCTGGCTTTATTTACTGGCATATAAGCGGTTTTGCTAAAAATTAAACGTTCACATGACACTGGAATCACCTTTAAAAAATACACGCTTGTTAAATGAGTGCGAAAGTTAGACTTAAAAGCCGGTCAAAGTGAATATTATTAATTAAATCAAATTTGTTTACTGGAATGCTTTTTCAAATAGCTAGTCCAACCTTTTTCAGTGGCCTTCCAAAAATAGTCACCCAGAAGCGGGTCAGTAAAAAAAAACAAAAACTCTCGTTCGTGCTGTTTGATACTGAAAAACTATGTCAGCCGGCACGCCATATTTTAACGTAATTACAGGTATGAAATATCTCAGCTTCAAAACCTGTGTGTTTCCGTTTAACAAAATAATAACTCAGTTTATACCTATAGTTCACATTGGCTGTAGGGCATGCATTTATCTTTGACGAATCATGTCAACAACAGAAACACGGGCATCTCAGTGACACTGTATATGCGCAATGTCTACTGTATACATCACAAGGTCTATGACCTTTGTTTGACTTTTGTATTGTCATGTCACGATGAGTGTTACACAATGGCGTAAATTATAAGGGTTTGTATGGGAATTTACGAACGTGTTTTGGAGTCGAAAAGTAAAGGACATGAATTGAACAAAAATGGCTTATCTTGTCTCCTTGATATCTTGCCAGGTATTGTGTGCCATATTTTGGTCATTTCAGTACGATTCCAGTGGGTTTTAGGTTCGCTGAAAATTTTCCTCTCTCTATACGGTATCCTACTATATATATATTTTCCCAAAATCTTGGTCACTTCGGTAGCAATAGTATTCTTTGAAATAAATTGCAACGTTAAAAACGTGGTCGGTATAAAGACGAAGAACTCAGCTGAGAACTGTGGACCACGGACTGGGTATTAAAGAGGTACTAAAGTAGGAGGACTATGGACTACGGACTACGGACTGACTGCATGCCCTACAGTGCACATTGGCTGTAGGGCATGCATCTTTGTCGAATGTCAACAACAGAAACACTGGTATCTCAGCAATGTCTACTGCATAAATGTCTATGTACGACATCTACACGATTGTGCACTGCAAGAGCAAGTTTTCATCATATCGAACCCTGAGATGAATGCTAAAAAACTAAAATGCCGGACTCTCTTCAGCGCGTATTAAAAATCCAGCTGTTTCGCTGAGATAAAGCAAGATTTTATGTTTGCACTGTCGATCCTCACTATTTTATTCCCAGTCCTTGTTTTGTTTCTCAAAAACAACAATAAAGGGACAAAAATAACTACCGAAACTTGATTTTATACATCTTAAACTTAATGAAAATGAATACAAGAAAGATATGATTGTCATACCTCAGTTCTCCTTTAAACCCACTCCGTAGTCCATGGTCCACCTATACCCAGTCCGCAGTCCGCAGTCCGCAGTCCGCAGTCTACAGTCCGCGACTGTTCTTTTATACTGTCTCCTTGTTAACGTTGCAATCATTTCAAAGAATACTATTGCTACTGAAGTGACCAACCTTTTGGGGACATATAGAGCAGGATATAGATTGAGGAAAATGTTCAGCAAACCTTTAAAACCCACTGGAATCGTACTGAAATGGCCATAATATGGCACACAAACACTAGCAAGACATCAGAGACAAGGTAAGCCATTTTTGTTCCACTCTCGTAAATTCCCAAACAAACCCTTATAATTTACGCCATTGCGTAACACTCATCGTGACACTCGAATTACAACGTGACAATGCAAAGGTCAAACGAAGGTCTCTTGAACGCTCATAGAGCTTGGGCTACCAGTGATGTACGCAGTAGACATTGCGTGTATACAGTGTCACTGAGATAGCCGTGTTTCTGTTGTTGACATTCGACAAAGATAAAAGCATGCCCTACGACAGCCAATGTGGACTTTAGGAAGAAATGAGTATTATTTTGTTAAACGGAAACTGGCACACAGGTTTTCAAGCGTGTATCCGTACATGTGTGTTCTTTCATACCAGTAATTACGTTAAAATATGGCGTACGTGCCGGCTGACATTGTTTTTCAGTCACTTGCAAAGGTACAGTATCAAACAGCACGAACAGAGAGGGGTTTTTTTTTACTGACCCGCTTCTGGGTGATTATTATTTGGAAGGCCACCGAAAAAGGTTGGACAAGCTATTTGAAAAAGCATTCCAGTAAACAAACTTGATTTAATTAATAATATTCACTTTGAGCGACTCTATGGCTAACTTTCGCACTCATTTGACAAGTGTGTATTTGTTAAACGTGATTCCAGTGTCATGTGAACGTTTAATTTTTTTGCAAAACCGCTTATATGCCAGTAAATAAAGGTCTTTTTCCTAGTTGTTGTAAATGGCAATTTTGCAGCACAAGTTCGTTTGTGGGCAATATCGACAGCTATTGACGTGACGCAGGTAACGCAATAGCGATCATCAGTTTGGCACTATATAAATTTAAAGGTTAAGATTCGACAATTATTTGTTGAAATCGGATAATTAAACGTTGTTTTGACTCCTTTTATAATAGACTCTTAACGAAACCTTCCCAATTAGATTCCTTTGCAGAAAGATTTATTGGGAGATTTGCATTATGCAAATTTCCCACCACAATTTGGCGAATCACACACTTTTTTTTGTCCAGATCTTTTCTACCACGTTGTTAAACAAGAAAGAGAAACAGGCAAATGCAATATGAGATAAAATGACCATTTGAAGATAGCTTGGGTAAATGTTTTCACCGAGTCGCCACAACAAAGCATTTTCTCAACAGTTGCGAATTATGCAAATTTGTTAACGAAGCCTCACTACCTTTGGTTTTCGTCAGCGCGTGCATTGATTGCCCAGATTTTTTATTTCGTATTATTAAAGACGAAGACCCAAGCTTCATCACAATGTTCCTCTCGAGTCGATATCTGACATACCAAGATGCATTTTAAACCTTCAAACTTACTCAATTTTCACCTCATCGCGAAATCCTGAAAATGTCAATTTTTCAAAGAGCCATAGAACCCTCCAAAGTTCTACAAAAGTTTACATAGGTTCCATTGGTAGAAAGTAGGTGAGTAATGCTCTTACTCAAAACCGACCTCGTTTTCTAGCGTTGCGTACTGTTTCAACACAAGCGTATTGAACTTGGCTAATTTTGAATGAGATTTTTGCATAATTAATGAGGTAAAACCAGTAATTTCGTTTACTCCAAAATTCTCGAAAACTATAAATTTCCAAAACATTCAAATAATATTTTCGAAGATAGTTCCCCAAAAGTAAACTTCAGGCAAATTATCAGGAGTTTCGATTTTTCAAGCTTGGCCAGCGATTCTCGAAAGTTACAGTCAGGCACTCTTAATTACTCAACTTGGAAAAGAGTACGATAAACTGATTGAACAAAGCGAAGACGTGAAAAAGAATGTCAACACGTTTACTGAGAACTTGATCAGAACAATTCAAGCGAAGAAACAAACTATTCTCGATGCGGTGGAAAACGAAACAAGGAAGTCGGGTGAAAATGTCGAGGGGACAAAGGGTGAATTTCAGCAGAAAAAAACTATGATCGAATCATCTCTGGAAGAAGCTGATAAACTGTTAAAACGAAGCACAAATGCTGACGTCATTCAGTTTAAATATTCATTGACAACAATTTTGAAACGGGTACAGCAAGCCGAACAAATTTCCCGTGACCCTGTGCCAACTGTGGTTTTCGTGGAAAACAAAAAGCTAAGCGAAGAAATTGGGTCCTTACAAATTTTGTTCCCAACAAAAGCAAGTGGATCGATCGCTGAAGGCCAAGGAAAACAAAAAGCGAAGCAAAGAAGTAGGGTCCTTAGAAATTTTCTTCCCAACAAAAGAAAGTGAATCGATCGCTAGAGGTCAACGACCCAGAGAAGGAACTGTTGGGCGTGAACCTCAATTTAATTTGACCACAAGAAACGCTAAGAAAAAAACAGTGTTATAATAATTGTCACAATGTAACGGTAGAGATGAGAGACGAGCAAGGGCGAGAATGCGTGACCAAAGTGCAAATAGATGATAACAAAGATGGAATCTACAACATTACCTACACTCCTAAAGTTCAAGGTAGCTGTAAATTGTCAATTAAGGTAAACGGGGAACATGTTCGTGATAGTCCTTTTTACTGTGATAGTAAAACTATTTCATGTCAAACCTGTTTTGTCCTTTGGAAAAAAAGGTTCGGATGTTGGAATGTTTCCGTATCCTTTGGGGGTGGCAGTGAGTAACAGGGATGAAATAGCAGTAGCTGACCAGTTGAACCACAGGGTTCAAATCTTCAACAGCAATGGCGATTTCATAAGATACTTTGCTCGCCATGGAAGGAATCACGCAGAATTTAAACGTCCTTGTGGAATAGCCTTTAATAAGGATGGAAAAAGTTTTGTAGCAGACAAAAATAACCATAGAGTGCAGATTTTCAATGGATAGGGTGGGAAAGATGTCTTTTCTATCATTGTTTTTTGTATCTACCTTTTTATTTATGAGTTGAGTTTTTTAAAGAGTTGAGAGAAAAAAAAGTTGTTAATGTAGGTATCGTGGATTCAATGAGAGTTAGCAACCAGTTTGAATTTTAAAATTTATAAAAGAATTGCGTAACGATTATTTCTATCTTTAATTACTTATAACACTAGGGACCTGATGCAGTTGACTCTATTGACACAGTTTTTAATTCCTTTTTACCTAACATCGATCTCTGTTGCTAAAATTCTCTCTTTTGTATCAAATATCTTCCTTTTTATCGTATTTTATGTAGTAATCATCTTTTTCAAAACCATTTAATCAATGTGCTTTTAGTAGGTTTTTGTAAAGGTTAGTATTTAAGCACGGTTTACATCTTGTTGATCTTCCATTGCTCGTTACTGAGCCAAACCGGTGGTATTTTTGGGTTTGAAATTTCTGCCTTAGCATTTTGTGTAGAAATCATCATTTCCAAAAACAATTTTTAATGTGCTTTTTAATAAGTTTTTGTGAAGGTTAATATTTTAGCAAGGTTTACAGCTTGCTTGTTTTATTACTTGTTACTGAGCCAAGCACATGGTATTGTTGGCTGGAAAATGAAGTTATTGGTGGGGCAGGGGCCATTGTTAATCCCTTTGTAAATTAATATATTAGCCGCCTCAATAAAAACTTCACCTTTGCACAAATAATACCTTCAGTTTCACAGATACTCGATCATGAAACCCATGTACTATTCTTAGGACTAATAATTTTTAAAGGATAATCTCTAAGTATAGTTTTTAAATATCTGGAATTTACTTGTGTGATTTTCGTGGAAAATCAAACAATCTATTTAGCATTTGTTAAAATTTCTCAACTATGATTATACATAAACATAGGTGTGCATATAATCAGAAAGTAAGTGCCATGTTATACTATTGGTACAATCGTCTGTAGAAATAATGAGATAGACAATGATCTCTAAAAATTTACAAATTGATACTGTAAAACTAGTTTCTTAGGTCAAACAAAAAAAAAGCTTGTGTACGCATTACTTTGTTTTTGTTGTTGTTTTTTTCCTTAGTTTGCACTAAGCGAGTAGCCTCCTGTGCAGACGTTCTATAGCTCGTCATGTCACTTGTGGGGATGAGTACGTGACGTGCGTGACACTCGTGGAAAGAGTGCGTGACGTGACACTCGTGGGGAAGAATGCGTGACGTGTCGAGCCAAAAAACGTCTGCGCACGAGGCTAGCGAGCGGATGGAATTCTTCATATCATACAATCTGATTGGTGCTGGCAACGGACGTTGGAATTTATTTTATCTTGACCGAGAACCCGGGGGGATTCGTTGCGTGTTTGTAGCAAGACCTGCGGAACTTACTAAAAAACATTCACCGGCCTACAGGAAAAAAACTGTGCCCTCTGTTCTGAGTAAGACCTCAGGTACAGTTGTTTATACGGACATCCAGATATATCTATATTTATACTTCTTGTTTCTTACCATAAATTAAGTAACTGAGGTCCACTGTTGTTGCTTTTGACGAGATCTGTATCCCAGCAGCAAATACTAACACCTCCGTTTGCGATGAAAATTGATCCAAGACGTGACATTCTACAATTCCCAATACACATTGATA
This sequence comes from Pavona decussata, assembly GCF_977016875.1. Taxonomy (NCBI): domain Eukaryota; kingdom Metazoa; phylum Cnidaria; class Anthozoa; order Scleractinia; family Agariciidae; genus Pavona; species Pavona decussata. The sequence continues at coordinate 369,316 of NW_028145943.1, forward strand.
GCTTGAGTGATCCCAACCCACCAGGCTTCATGCTAGCAAATGTGAGAGCAAACTGCCATCCCCTAGTCTCCCGTAAGAAGCCGTTATTAGGGACGTCACGCAACGCTTCTCTCCACGTTGCGTGACGACTACCCATCCCCAGACAAAATAGAAATAAAGAGAAAGAGAGCGCATGGGGAGGAGAGGGGAGGGGGAAGGAGGATTTTGGCTCATTTGAGTGTTTGGAAAACTTGGAAGTAATACAAAAAGATAATTCTACTCTAGGGCTCGATCACTCGCATAACTCAAGAATCAAGAATTAAAACTGGTAAATGGATTTTATTTACATTTGTCAGCAGAAGTACAATGAAACTTAGTTCCATTTGATCAGTTCCAAACTATATAAGAAATATGTAAACCTGTGGGTTTAAATCTTGTTTGCAAATCCCTTCCCATCATTTTGACAAGGTCAAAAAATCAGGAACTACATGAGCTATTCTGGGAAGTACAGTTGCTTCACTTAGTTGTTGACGAGGAACTCTTGGCACTAGACGTAAGTGTTTAAATTCAAATTCAGGTTTTCTTAAAGCCATAGCTTCACCGCCTTTTCTTTTGTTTTCTTGTCTCTTGCTTCTTGTGTGCTCGCTTCTTTTTATTCCTGAACACAGACAAACAAACAAACAAACAAGCAAAAACGTCAAAGGATGATTTGCATCACGAGCTAAAGAACGTGCAGATCAATTAATACTATTATCAGATCAAATATACATCATCTTCAGCCCTTAATTCAAATGAAAACAAAGAGACTCAACATGAAAAGCATGTTCACTGACCTTCTCTTCCGATCATCGTCCGAAGATTCCTCAGACGATTCCGACGATTCTTCAGAGCTTGAGCTGTCTGTAAAGAGAAAAGGCACTCAATGTTGCTAGGGAACCAATAAAAAGCAGAAAGTGCGTTAAAATAAACACTCCTCAATTAAGGCTTGGATTTACTAAGGTAACCGATTGCAAAAGAACTCGAAAGTTGCAGAAGTTATGGCGTAACTATTCATGTTTAACTGCCCACATCCACGAAGCACACTAACATGCCAGCGCGCGACGGTACAAAAATATGGCGATATTGCTGCGGCTAAAAGAGCTCATATAAAACGAGTTTAGAGCCCACAAAAGTATGAAGTCTCCTCAAAACAATAAAATGAAAAATATTTGGTCAAAAATATCTAATTCAATGAATTTTACAGATTTGTCTTTCACTACTTCCACAATCCAGTTAGTTTACAAAAACATCGCTTAAAAATTTCTACTTATTCTTTATCAAACTTTTCACACAAACCCTCACTGCTGCTATCGTTCGAAGAATCCGAGTCACTGTCACTCGCCCCAGCCCTCTGCTGCGCCATAATCATTTTTGGAGCGTTCTTCAGACGTTCTCTTAGCTCATCGCTGCGAAAGGAAGCAAGTCATTTTGAATCTGGATTTCCAAGTAAAATACTAAGTGATGACAGACGCTAAGCATGGGGATTTTCGGAGTTTAACAACATTCAGATTACAACTATTGAATATTAGAATTTTCAGAGCCAAACTCGGATTACAAGCAGTTTGTTTTTGCTTCGGGAACAGAAAGCGATCAGCAAAAAGCTAGAAAAAGCTGGCTCGTTTGTACCGAATCTACCCACATTCTTGTGCGCAAGTTTAATTCATTTGCACTACTGCTTTTTCTGTGTCAAACAGGTACGCGAAGACGTAGCCCTTGCCAAAGAGAAAGGCAAAAAATAAGTTGCAGAAAGGCTTAGAAATATCAACTTGCATACAGAGCTGCGATGCGACAAAAACTTTGAAGAATAAACGTACGTGTTACGCATGTCCGACAGCCAACATCACTATTCAATTTTTGATCATCAACTTCAATTCAGTCTGTTTTTTTTGGATAGCCAATAGTAAATGTAATGTCCATTGCTGTAGTAACTAATTGACTAAAACGAGCTGAGTTTGGATCAAGCGTGACTCCTCGCAGTCCAATAGAGGTGAAGAAGTTGATGGAGAAGCGCGTGTTACGTGGATTATCGCGAGGAAAAATTCCTTCAAAATACTCCGCAAGAAACCTGGAATTAATAAAAAAATTATCCTAATAATTTTGTTTCGTTTTCTACCTCAAAATGGCGAAAGTTAATCTATTTTACATGATTAGAAATTAAAAATAAGTCTGTCTAACTAAGTACAATGCGATGCTTAAATCAGTAATAGCATAAGAATAGATAAGGCGGCCTGACAATAGCCTACAATAGATATTACTTCTCCTGTAAAATCTATACTTTTGATTGCACGCATGAGAATAAAGAATCGAAATGAAATGACCATCAAAGACAGAATGTCTAGATGTTTAAGCAAATTCTCCCAACAACTATGACAAGAAATATATAAGTAATGGTGAGGAGAATAATTATCCATTTCGATACAGAGACTTCCAAGGTTAAAAATTGGCAGAAAATAGAGAACGGATATCAGAGAAGACACAACAACAGTGCAGAAATGATCTCGATTTGTTTTCTAAGTTTTGACCTTTAGTCGTGTCAAAAACAAAATAAAAAAAGCCGTTAATGTCGCATTCCCCCCCCCCACCCTATGCCCCCCAGGGAGATTGAGCTGATTTTAATAATGGATTGATGTAATGGTCCCTAATCTGGGATACAGTTCCCCCACAACTGCACCAAATGACCATGGCTTGTTCCTCGATGATTAGGCATTTATTCGATACCATTAATGTTGTATCATCTGATAAAGAATGTTAGTATTCATCCGTCCAATTTTGGTGGATTACTGAGCATTTTTCATACTAGATATGTGCGGTGTAATGCACCAAACAATTTCTTACTTATTTTATTTTGTCCAAAAAAGACAAAAAAACACATTCTTATGCATAGATGGCTTGATCTCATAAGCTATTGTATGACTTCATCTTTCCGTAACTCAAGGAACCGATTCTTTGCCAAAATGTGTCAGTAGATAACACAGCTTATGAAAGCGACAGGCGCTGCAAACGTGAGTTACTTGAAAATAAAAATTAAAGGAAAACCTCACAAGAGATTTGTTACCACATCAGGCTGGAGGTCCGACAGGGCAACCCAAATAACCAACTTTCTTTCCTTTCTCCTTCAATGCCTGAGAGATCTAGAACAACTAAACTGCTAGAAGAATAAACAAAAGAAAACTAGACTAAACCTTGGCTTTCGACGCACGTGAAAACCATTTGAAGTCAACTTTGTGGATCACGTGCGAGTGATCTGACTTAAGTAACACACCTCGTGTGCACGCGTCTGCTAACTACTAAGTACAACCAGCAACCCTATTCTTCAGTAAAAATATCTCGTCTTTTATTTTATTGTTTCTTTTTCTTGTTGTCGCTCATTTACTTGGACTCCAAGTGTTCATTCCTCAGCCTAGCTCCGTGACTTCTTGGTATGTTAGCTTCCGTTTTTTCTCTTTTATCACCTCGACTTTTCATGTATTCGTAGTCCAGGGAATGGCGAGTTGGAGACGAGATGCCATTTTAAGGCTCAGGATAACAGGCCCCCCCCGCCTAGAGTGATGATAAGCAATGTGCTTTTTCCTTTTTTAAGTTTATCATGGTCGTGATTTTTTTTTGGGCGCCCAAATCATTCGGATTTTGCAACAATTTTACCTACAATGCTATCTTCTAAAGTCACAATTGAGCTTATTCACTCTTCTTTTGGCAAGAAAAGTGAACTCTATTTGCAGCGGATAAGCTATAAGCGACGGTGTGTGTTTGTGGGGATCAGTTTTAAGGTTCCCCAAGCGTGTTCGAAGCGACAGTTGTGCGTGCAATTCGCCATAGAGTCTTATTATTTAGAACAAGACTTCTAGAAGTAAAGTATTAGAATACGCATTACATAACTGCGGCCACTATTTCAGCCGGGGAAAAAGGTGTACAAAGTATCACTGGAGTTTGGATTATTACGTAATTAACCTGAAAAGTGTTACGTAATTCTGCAGGGTGATAAAAACTGCGAGAGGATAGTATGAACTCCTTTAAACAGCAAACAATTCATCATATTAAAAAGTACTTGACAAACATCTTTATTCAGTCACATTTATTTCATATCTTTATTTTTGATCAACAATTTACCATTAATCACAAATGACCTTTTTCCACATTTTTGCCCTTAATTTTTTATAAATCCGCAAGATGCATTTTCTTTACATAAAACATTTTTTTTTAAATACAGACACTTCTTTAAAGCCGGAATATTATTCTGAACAACACTAGTAAACAAAAGAAATTACCCCTTAATACGGCTACGAGATATATTTTCGGGTACTTTTAATACTTAATCCTTTCTTGACTGAGCGTTTCAAATCAATCGGTGCGAAAAGCACCTCAAAAGGTTCTCCACGAGTGACGGGCTCCATCGATCGTAACTCTAAAAGTCAAAAGCATCTCACCTCTTCTTAATAGCGGGTAGCAAGATTTCGAGCCATTACTGTGTACTGAACAAATGTCTGAAACAATTCCCGTAATTTGTGCTGCAGCTTAGCATCTGGCAGCTCGAAATTCCTCGACCCCGACAACAGTTCCGCGTTCAGTTCCTTCAGAAACATGAAAACATCGTAAAGGGTCTGAATTTCTTCGTTAAACTGTGGCATATCCTCGCTCACACGATGGTCTCAGTTCAGAAGACTGGGAAACATGACAGACTTCTCCAAGGATTCCACCTCGTCGGTGAATTTCCTCAGCGCTCCGAGCAGACAATTCTCCGAAAGCAACTGCGCTCTGTTTTGAAATTTTTGGAAGGATGGCAGCTCTTGATTCGGGCCGAGGTTAATTATGGAAGTTTTGATGTACCTCGCGACGAATGCGAGCTGATTTAATCGGTGACAAAAATCTTGGATTTCTCGTTCCAGCGGGACATAGGTCTCCCCATTACCACCATATCCTTGCGACAATTTAATTCTCATCGCTTTTACCATGAAATAGAAAGCACGCATGCTCATGTTGTTCAGCAGGAAGTTATTACCGGTACTTCTTTTCGTTTGTGGAATCAAATATTTCACTGGCAAATTGATCAGCTTCATCGGGATCAAAACTGTGCTGTCCATCAAATCAACCGTTTGCACAAACTGTTCCATTACAGCGAGAAAGGAAGACTTGGCAGAATTCAAACGCCTCTCCATTTGTTGTCAAATTCCTTCCAATGTAGCTCAATCTAACTGATGCAAAAATGAATGTTTTTGAGCTGTTCTCCCTTAAACAATCTCGTGCGTACACTAAGGTTAGACCCTTCGTCTATTCCTGCTTGAAACCAAATGATCAAAGCTCTTTCCGAGCCGTTTATTTACATTCAAAGCCTCCTTAGTTTTGTCTGGAGTCAACGTGACATTTTATTTTTCCCTCGTGTGGTGGTGTTGCTTAACACGTGCTAAACATGCTACCGCCATCGACTCATAATTTCATATTGTTGGCATCCGGACTCTTTTAAACTGGAGAAGTATCACGCGAATTTGATGTCATTTCAAAACCCAAAAATGTTTGTCTGCCATCAGAAACAAAGACAAAAATATAATAATAATAATAAAAAAAACAGTTGCCCGTTATAGTTTTGTTCTGGCGAGACACACTGCACAAAGTCATACAGTAGGTTGGGAATATTGGTTTGAAACTTGAAAAATGTTCGGCTAATGTTTTTCAAGTTTTCGCGTTTTTGTTTCCAAAATGCGCTAGATTAGATGACGGGTTATTCCTTTCAAGAATTGAGTTGATTTCTTTCCTCTCGTTATTCTAGAATTATTTTTCAGCTACGTGAAGGTGTTACTTCACTATTTTTACCAAAAGAGTCAAAAAAAAAAAAAATAATAATCCATGACATTTCCCCTTTTGTTTCATATTTGCCAACTGTGTTCGATTTCTGACGAACGCTCATCATCGCTGTTCCTCCAGATTTTCTATCGCTTACTATGCGAGAATATCTATTTTAAAAACCTTGATCGTAAAAAATGCATAACACCCATGTCACTATTGTGATAAAACCTGATATTGTATTCTTATTGGTGCATGCAACGTTGAGTAATCTCCAAAAGGACATTAATAATTCATAAGCCCATTGACCTATCAAATGGTCGATAAAACATCACATGCAGTGGTTTTGAAACCCGATAAAACCTCCTCCTTATAAGTATGCGGTGTAAAAATGTTTTTCTCGTATGCTAATTTCCAACGTTCACAAAAGCATCATTGTTATGAACTCTCTCGACACACGCTTTTCCAGGAATATTTTTGAAGCCGTTCAAAAAACTCGCTGCACGTGTTTCATCGGGTCTAAAACCACCCGGCTACGCCTCGTGGTTTTAAATCCCGATAAAACACACCTATTCGTGTTTTAAACATCACTTAAAGAGTGATATAATAGGGAATAAGCTGCATATGTGGTATTTCGTTCACTGTCAGTGTAAGTTCGCCTGTAGTGTAGTGGTTATCACGTCTTCCTTGAATGCAGGAGACCGTGGTTCGTGTCCTCGCCTGGAACAATATTTTCATATTGTACGTTACATCTCGCTTTTACACATTAACTTACTTTGTTCCTTTGATATAACAGGTCATTACAATGATCCTATGTAAAAATATGGCTGATTCAATAGTATATAAATCTTGAATTGTTCCCTGCTGTACTGTCCGTTCCATGAAACAATACTTGGAGGCGTTTGGAGGGCGTGACGGTCACCGGTGGCGACCTTTTATGCTAACAAGAAGTTTTCCTTCCAACCCCTCCCCTACTCTTTTCAGTCATCAGTGGTAATTATTACAAAGTCAATTTTGAGTCCGCTTCCTATGAACTACCATTAGTCCCAATTTCAGAAGCAATCTGTGACGATTCTTATTTCAGTCCCTTTTTGCGGGAGCACTTTACCAAGAGAAAATAGAGCTTGACCTTACATGTAAATTAGGTTCTGTGAAAGTTTAGATTGAAAGAAGTGAAGATTTCAGTACCCTATTACTTATGTTCCACCGTTCCCGAAGGAACGAAGGAGCGAATTAGTCAACCTTGTTTCCAGGTCAATTCTCTTCACGTCTCAGGGTGAAGAGGAGAGACCCTGGGAACGAGGTTGCGAATAAGTAGCTTTTTTGCACGATCTTGCAAGTGATGATATAAGGGGCTTTAAATAACATACTTCAAAGTATTGAATTAATGCGCATTATTTTTCTCTGTGTTTAATTTACAGCTCTTATCAAGCTTAAACTAAGTGCGATAAGAAAACATTCCAAGGAATCAGAGACCAAAAAAAAAAAACAACAACAACAACAACAATAAACAGCCTTTAAAAAAAAAAAAAGCACTGAGATTGGCACACAACACTTCAATGTGTGGTGAAACTTGTATACTGCCGAGAAAATCCAGGAAAAGAAAAGTGAATTAAAAATGTTCAAACCTTCTCTTCTAGTGGGCTTCGTCGAAAAAGTTCTTTATTTACATTACTTCTAATTATCGCGGTAGCTTCACAGTTCAATTCATTAACCCCATTTTATCGACTACGTATTCGTATTTCATCCCTTCCTGATTTGCATGACTTTGTAACATCAAACAAAACCTTGGCGAGCCAAGAACACATGCCTGGGAATCAGAAACCAAAACGAAACAGTCAACAACGTCTTACAACAGCTTTCTATGATAGGGTCGAAAAGAAAAGAAGAGAATTAACTTTTTTTTAATATTAAATTAAAACCAATTTTTAAGTAGTGTGTCTTACCGCATTTGTTATATTGATAATATTTATAATTGTCCCTGTAGAACTTTTTTTTCAAATGAGTGCAATAACCACACAAACAGCTCAAAAAACACACATCAGTTCAGTGACAATAGACCTCAATTGTAAGAATAACTATAGGTGAAGTGTTTTTTATTCATTTGGACATGTAGGAAGAGAGGAAGGGGAGGGGGAGGGGGGGGGGGGGTTTCGGGGTCAATGAAAAATCAAAAGTTCAATAACCACACCATCAGTTCAATAAACACACACCAGTTCAGTGACAGTAGACTTCAGTTGTAAGAACAACTATAGAACGAGTGGTTTTTTATTTTCTTGCCACAAGTAGGAGGAGAGGGGTGAGGGCCTTACGGAGGCGAGGTCCATATTTAGGGCAGGCAGAAAGTAGGAATAAACGAAATAGAAACTATATATTCACATATAATGGTAACAGGCTTCCACGGACGTGTTTAAAAATCCATTGTCCATTTATCCATTGCTTGTCATTGTAATCATGTTTAGCATCAGCTGTCTAATTATGTAAGTACTTCCTGTACTTGGCTGCTCTTACTGCTCTTCTGTCTCGCTTGTGCATCAGACCAATGGAGCAAAAACTGAAAAAACCCGAAGCGCAAACGAACGAACCAGCGGAAACCCTAGCGAACGAAGAACCGAGCGAGCAAACGGATAGCCGAATGACCAAGTTAACGATCAAACGGTCCATCGAACGCACATCGGCGAAAAAGAGCGAACGAGAAACCGAGTGAACGAACCGGCGAAAGTAGATGAACAGCTGAACGGCCGAGTGGACAGCTCTTTTGTTTGCAGTCATAAGCGTTTATAGGGATTGATTTTCTGATATTCTAATGCAAACTTAAAAGCGCTTAACTTTTCGGAACGAGTGAGAAGCGATGTAGCTTTAGTTCAAATTACCTTAACGTTAAGTAAATATTGAAAATCTTACGCACGAATTTTAGTGAGCTCACCAAAAAGAAAATCAAGAAACAACATAGATTGACAAAAGCAAAACAAAGCTTCGTCTGCTCAGAAGGTCTGTCATTCTCTACCACACGTTTCAAACTGCGGCACCACAGCTGGCCCTACGTGCCTGAGCTGACAACTATCATTCTATGCAGTTTCAGATTTCAATTCATTGACAAAATTAATGATTATTTTGTACCTGAATAGTCCGTTTCACGAAGATTTAGAGCCGCTTCTTCAATTAACTGGTATATATTAAATCAAATGCAGCACATCAATTCGCCATCTGATACAGCTTGAGTAAAGTCTTACCTCCTTATTTATCAGTTCAGTTGACTTGAAAAGCAGTTTTTGTAACAAGAAACTAAAGTCTTAGGAAGAACGATTTAAACACGTAAAGAAACAAGCGACAAAACCGTGAAAAATTAAGCTCGCTTAATTTATCTGTACGCGCGAATTCAGTTCAAACCACATCGCCATCAAACTAGTGCCCAGATCATCCCAACTTTTAGGACGTGATACAGATTGGTAGCGCGCTCTAACTATCTCCCTCCCGGCATAGCGAAACTTATGACAAAAATAAATTTATAATGAGCAATTAGATATGAACTAGGAGCGGAAATGCAAAGTGTCTTATTAAGTTTATGTTGCTAAATATATATTCACTTTAAAGCCCTGAAAGAACTCAAGTGTGAAAACAACGACTGTACGAGTAAACGGCAATTAATTTATTTATGCATGACATCAGTTTTGTCAGTTTTAGTAAACTACATCATAATATGTAACCAGAAAACCGGCATCTTTTAAGAAATTGACAGTGCTACTGGGACAACAATGGTAAAGATTGTTAACTTTTATGGAGCTGTGGACCTTCAAGGGTGTAATTATATTAGTAAGTCAAACAAAAAACAAAACACAGTAAGAGTTTAACAACTATGATACCCCGCCCGGAAACACCCCTCTCTGTTTTTACAAGTAACTCAAAGGGATACCTGGCGCACAAGTGCAATGACCTTCTACGATAAAACCATTGTATGAGACAATGGACTGACAGATCTGGCGCACAGCGGGCAGTTTCAGGGAAAGACATACTGTAGTTGCCATATACCAGAATAGCCCAGCATATGGATTCAATCAGCAGTTTTTTACTCGGGCCGTAAGGCGGACCGAGTTAAGGTTTCGGTAGCATTATCAAATTCTTTTTTCTCTTTGGGGTCGCGATGGGCCGAGAGATAAGACTTCGGGCCACGAGTTATTGTTCTCGGTCTCGTTTTTTGTACTCGAGTGGCACGAGTAAAGTTTTCGGTGGCGTTATCAAATTCTTCGCGTTCTTAGTACTCGGGCCGTGAGGCGCCTAGTTAAGTAATCGGGGAAGAGGAGGGGAGGGGAGGGTCCCGAACTCCCTCATTTTTTTCGCTTCCTAAGCTCCCCCCTCCCTTTCCCCGATGTATTCTGTGAGTCACTATTCTTTCGAATCAAAACATTTGGCGTCGGTTGTGAAGCGTTCGTGAACGCTTCCCTTAGCGCAGGGAGGGTTCTGGAGTCGTTAGAACAAAAAGGTGAAGGCAATGATAGCATGTCGAGTGGCGAAGAAAGCTAAAACGTAAGGATTAAAGCAAGTGGATATAGCATAAGAGAAGAGGAGGTAGCTTGAACATGGTGCATTCCGTTTCGTCTGATTAGCGAGGGTGACAGCCGGCAAGAAATCATGAACCTTTGGAAGGTTTGTCGCACGAGCAGCACGCTCATGAATTTAACTCTGCATGATGTAGATGGTGGGTATCGAAAACGCGAATGCGAAATCGAAACAGAAAAGTGAGTGACGTTTTGCAGCTTTCTTCGGGACCCTTGCAAAACGCTGCAGAATGCTCAGGATATTCAAAGAATTCCAAAGATTCGAATGCAGACCTCACCGTAAGCAACGCGAATGTTTTACAGAAGAAGAATGGTCATGTCGAATCGAACGATCGATCGCAAGTGCACACTGAGGAAGAGGGGAAAAGAGAGACCGTTTTTGACTAGCTTTGACTTTATTTTCCAATTTGACTTTATAGAGATGTAATCGATGACGCGATCGCTATCGTGTCACACTCAGTCCTGCGATGACAATTCTCGTGTTTGATTCCTGCGCGGAGCGTTTTTATTACGAAACGCGAAACAAGGCACGTGCAAAAAAATTAGTGGGCCAAGGAATACATCACGCACGACAAAATCATGCGAACGTACTTGCAATTTTGTCATCAGTTTTTGAATTTGTTCAAGAAGGAAACCGTTTTGTCGACAAATTTCTTTAATTTGTGCCCTAGCCTGTTCATGGAGCTTTGTTTGGCTAAATCATGTTTCATATCGTTGATACATCTGAGTAAAAGAATTTGAGCTTACATGGATAAGTTGATATTAGAGTGTTTATGTCAGTGTATACTAAATAGGAGAATTAGAAATTGTCAATTGTACAGAAATTTTTATCCATCGTCGACAAATGCTTCCCCAAGAACCACCCAATAAACAAGATCTTTAACAGACACACACTAAAACTCAGCTACTCATGCATGCCAAACATGAAAACCATCATCGCATCACATAAAAAAACAGATACTCTCAAATGTAGCAACAACCCCAAACCAAAATCATGACCCGAGCTGCAACTGCAGGAAGAAAGCAGAATGCCCACTTGATGGTAAATGCCTCCAAGCGAACGACGGTAACTGAACAACTGAATCGTACGTGGGACTGGCACAACACATTCTTCCGAAACGCCAACAGACGCAATGCAACGGAACTATCTGAACAATATATGGACCCTGACGGACGCAAACAAAACATTTCTAATTACAAATGGAAAGTACTCAAAAAGTTCAAACCCGATAATAACATTAACAAGAAATGTAACCTGTGTCTTCACGAAACGTTTATTTCCATAGAAAAGATCTTAGTAGCCTGAACAAACGCAACTGATGAATTACTAAGTCCAAAATAGATATGTACCCAAAACCTCTCGAAAAGCGTAAAGTAACCGTTTGCATCATGGCACGTGAATTGTTTCACGCCACGAGCATTAGTAATTTATCGCCCAGCAAACGCTTGTTTTAAATCACCAGTTCGATTGATTTCATAAATCCATGCCCTCATATAAATAGATACGTACCCAAAACCTCTTGTATAACGTAACGTAACCGTTTGTATCATGGCACGTGAACTCTCTCACGGCACGTGGAATTGTATTTTATCGCCTAGCAGCTGCTTGCTTTAAATCACCAGTTTTTTATCACTTTATATACTTTACAGTCATTCATTGAAGTTGCGTGATGAGTGTGGTCAGCTCCTGATCATACGAAACAGAGCTGTAGCAATAAAACGATGAATCATTTCTGGAGCCTGAACTATTTTTTTCCTGGGTGTATATCTCCTTCTATTTCTATCGATTTTGGAGAGTCAGCGATGCTGGAAGTTATCACTGCTAAAAGATCGTGGGCTTACGCACCACGCAGTCAAATATGGCCCGAGTATAAGCTGAAAACTGCTTCTTGTTTCAAATGAGTTCAATAACCACAAAAACAGTTCAAAAAACGCACATCAGTTCAGTGACAGTAGACCTCAATTGTAAGAATAACTATAGGTGAAGTGATTTTTATTCATTTGGACATGTAGGAAGAGAGAAAGGGGAGGGGGGGGGGGGGGGGGGTTGGGGCCAACGAAAAATCAAAAGTTCAATAACCACACCGTCAGTTCAATAAACACACACCAGTTCAGTGACAGTAGACTTCTGTTGTAAGAACAACTATAGAAGGAAACAGTCAACAATGTCTTACAATAGCTTTCTATGATAGGGTCGAAGAGCCGAAAAGAAAAGAAGAGAATTCACTTTTTTTCTAGTATTAAATTAAAACCAATTTCTAAGTAGGGTGTACCACCCCATTTGTTATATTGACAATATTTATAATTGTCCCTGTAGTTTGACGGCTTTATAAAAGAAGCTTTAATAATAAAGTTCACTTCATTGACCTTTTTCTGTTTTTGATTGGCATTACTTCTTTGCAAACAAAACCTTGCCGCACCAAGAGCACATTCCTGGGAATCAGAAACCAAAACCAAACCATCAACAGCCTCTTAAAAAAGCGTTCTGTGATTGGCTCATACGCTTAAGATTCTTAGAAAAGCTAAAGATAGAAAATCACAGGACTCCATTGTGTGGTAAAGACTGCCGCAAGGGTCACTCCTCGTTTGTGTGCGAAAACAACATGGATATCCGAACGTTGTTTTACAATCTCCGCGAAGAAGTGTCTTGTCCGGTGTGTTCGGACTTATTTAAGGATCCCAGGCAACTTCCCTGTTTACACAGTTTCTGTCTGCATTGTTTGAAACACTGGCATCAGACGAGTGGCGGTCAAAATGCATTCAGATGTCCGAAGTGCCAAACCCTCAGCAGAGTGCCTGCAAGCGGCGATCTGAAGGATCTTCCGACCAGCTTTTATCTGAACGGCTTGATCGATGTGCTGGCCATAAAAGAATGCAACACAACCCAAGTAACGTGTGGAAACTGCGACAAGAAAAGCTCCGAGGCTTCGTACTGCTTTCAGTGTTGCATGTTTTACTGTGAACAGTGCCTAATTGGACACAACATGATGCGAAACAACAAAGATCATCGTGTTCTTGCAGTGAAAGAGTTCCAAGACAAGGACTATGAGGATGTATTGAAGCGACCCGTGTTTTGTTCAAGACAAGAACATCAGAAAGAAGAGCTGAAGTATTTCTGTAAGGAATGCGAAACAGCAGTTTGCCAAACTTGCGTCACTTTGGATCATGGAGGACACACATTGAAATTAATCGGAGAAGAAGCCGAGGCTCAAAAGATCGAGATGACAGCTCTTATACAAGAACAAAGACAAAACTTACAGGCATACATGAACTTAGTTACTCAACTTGATCAAGAATACGCTGAACTGATTGAACAAAGCGAAAACGTTAAAAGGAATGTCGACAGCTTTACTGATGACTTGATCAAAACAATTCAAGCGAAGAGACAAAATATTCTCGCTGCGGTGGAAAACGAAACAAGGAAGTCGGGTGAAAGTGTTGCAAGGACAAAGACTGAGATTCAGCAGAAAATAACTTTGATCGAATCATCGCTGGAAAAAGCTGATAAACTGTTAACACGAAGTATAAACGCCGAGGTCGTTCAGCTGAAAAAATCATTGACAGCAATTTTGGAAGAAGTAGAGCAAGCCAAGCATGTTTCCCGTGACCCTGAATATCTGCCAACTGTAGTTTTCGTGGAAAACCAAAAGATTGAGAACGTCATCAATAGCGAAGAAATTGGATTCTTGGAAATATTGTCCCCAATAAAAGCAAATGAATCCATCGCTGAAGGCAAAGGACTCAGAGAAGGAACTGTTGGGCGTGAAGCTCAATTCAATTTGACCACAAGAAACGCTAACAAAAGACAGTGTTATGATAAGCGTGACAATGTAACGGTAGAGATGAGAGACGAGCATGGACGAGAATGCGTGACCAAAGTGCAAATAGATGATAAAAAAGATGGAATCTACAACATTAGCTATTCTCCTAAAGTTCAAGGTAGCTGTAAATTGTCAATTAAGGTAAACGGGAAACATGTTCGTGATAGTCCTTTTTCTGTGATAGTAAAACCATTTCATGTCGAACCTGTTTTGTCATTTGGAAAACAAGGTTCGGATATTGGAATGTTTCACTATCCTCGGGGGGTGGCAGTGAGTAACAGGGATGAAATAGCAGTAGCTGACCAGTTGAACCACAGGGTTCAAATCTTCAACAGTAATGGTGATTTTATAAGATCCTTTGGTCGCAAAGGTAGTAATCAGGGGGAATTTCAAAGTCCTATTGGAATAGCCTTTGATAAGGATGGAAAGATTTTTGTAGCAGACAGTGAGAACGATAGAGTGCAGATTTTCAGTGGGGAGGGTAGGTACGTGGGTATGTTTGGTGGGAAAGGAAGCCTTGATAGTCAGCTCTCCAAACCAAGGGATTTATCCTTGGATAGTCAGGGTAATATTATTGTTGCTGATTCAGGTAACAAACTGATTAAGATCTTTTCCCCTGATGGCAATTTTCTAATGAAGATAGGTGGGCCTGGTTCTTTTAGTTTTCCTGTCCATTGTGTTCAATGTGAAGAATATCTCATAGTGTCAGACTATACTGATCATAGCATAAAAGTCTTCAGTAGGGAGGGTGAGTATAAGTACAAGTTTGGTAAGCAGGGGGGAGGGGATGGGGAGTTTAATTATCCACGTTTTTTGTCAGTGACTAAGTCAGGACTACTGATGGTTTGTGATTGGGGTAATCACAGAATACAAGTCTTTGAACTGAATGGTAAGTTTGTTGGCAAGTTTGGTACAAAGGGTAGCAACGTTGGAGAATTTAATAACCCGTTTTCTGTAGCATTTCTAAGTAACAACCAAACTGTTGTGTGTGATAAGAGTAATCATCGCATTCAAATATTCGAGTGAAAATATTCCTTTACCTGAATATCAAGAAGAATAAGTTTCTTCAATGATATTTTGATTCTGAGCTTGATCAGAGTCCGTCTCTATTAACACGACTTTTACGATAAACAAGAGTTTGGAAAGCTGTGAAAATATTTTGTATGAGTTCAGCCTTTAAAAAAGTTGAGAAAAAAGGAGCCGTTAATGAAGGATTAATATATTAAGGATTAGAAAACAGAAAATTAATACAAGAAAGAATTATGTAAGGAATAATTTTCACTAATTAGTTCCTAATAACACTCGGGGCCTGATGCATTTAGTTGTATTAACATAGCTTTCAGGTTACTTCTCTGCTATTTTATTGTATGTTTTGTATTCATGGAAGGGTAACTTCGCTTTTGTTGCTATTATATTTTATTACTAAATTTCTGCCTTGTCATATTATGTCGAAATCATCATTTTAAAAAACATATTTTAATGTGATTTTTAGTACGTTTTTGTAAAGGTTAGTATTTAAGCAAGGTTTACAGCTTGCTTCTGGTATTACTTGTTACTGAGCCAAACACATGGTACAGTGTTGGCTGGAAAATGAAGTTATTGGTGGAAGAGCCATTGTCAATCCCTTTGTACGCCTCAATACAAACTTCACCTTTGCACAAACAATACCTTTAGTTTCACAGATACTCGATCGTGAAACACATGTACTATTCTTAGGGCTAATAATTTTAAAGGATAATCCTTAAGTATAGTTTTTAAATATCTGGTAATTACTTGTGTAATTTTCGTGGAAAAAGCAAACAATTTATAGCATTTGTTAAAATTTCTCACCTATGATTATACATAAACATAGGTGTGCATATTAATCAGAAAGTAAGTGCCATGTTATACCATTGGTACAATCGTCTGTAGAAATAATGTGATAGATAATGATCTTTAAAAATTTACGAATTGATACTGTAAAACTAGTTTCTTAGGTCAAACAAAATAATAAGCTTGTGTATGCATTACTTTGTTTTTGTTGTTGTTTTTTTCCTTAGTTTGCACTAAACGAGTAGCCTCCTGTGCCGACGTTCTTTAGCTCGTCATGTCACTTGTGGGGAGGAGTGCGTGACGTGACACTCGTGGGTAAGAATGCGTGGCGTGACGAGCCAAAAAACGTCTGTGTACGAGGCTAGCAAGCGGACGGAATTCTTCAAATCATGCAATCTGATTGGTGCTGGCAACGGAAGGAATTTATGTTATCTTGACCGAGAACCCGGGGGGATTCGTTGCGTGTTTGTAGCAAGATCTGCGGAAAAGATAAAGACGTTCACCGACCTACCGGTCTGTCCGTACTGGAAAAAACTGTGCCCTCTGTTCTGAGTAAGACCTCAGGTACAGTTGTTTATACGGACATCCAGATATATCTATATTTATGCTTCTTGTTTCTTACCCTAAATTCAATAAGTGAGGTCCACTAGTGTTGCTTCGGATGAGCTCTGTATCCCAGCAGGAAATTCTAACTACTCCGTGTGCGATGAATTTTTATCCAAGACGTGTCATTCTACAATTCCCAATACACATTGATAGCTTGAGTGATTCCAACCCACAAGGCATCATGCCAGCAAATGTGGGAGCAAATTGCCATCCCCTAGTCTCCCGTACGAAGCCGCTATAAGGGACGTCACGCAACTCTTCTCTCCAGGTTCCGTGACGACTACCCATCCCCAGACAAAATAGAAACAAAGAGAAAGAGAGCGCATGGGGAGGAGGGGGGAGGGGGAAGGAGGACTTTTGGCTCATTTGAGTGTTTGGAAAAACTTGGAAGTAATACGAAGTAATTCTACTCCAGGGATCACTCACATAACTCAAGAATCAAGGATTAAAACTGGTAAATGGATTTTATTTACATTTGTCAGCAGAAGTACGATGAAACTAAGCTCCATTTGAACAATTTCATACTATATAATAGAAATGCTTGTTTGCAAATCCTTCCCCGTCATTTTGCCAAGGTCACAAAACCAGGAACTACATGAGCTATTCTGGGAGTACAGCTTCTCCAGTTTGGTATTGACGTGGAACTCTTGGCACTTGACGTAAGTGTTTAAATTTACATTCAGGTTTTCTTAGAGCAATAGCTTCACCGTCTTTTCTTTTGTTTTCTTGTCTCTTTTTTCTTGTGCGCTCGCTTCTTTTTATGCCTGAACACAGACAAACAAACAAACAAACAAACAAACAAACAAACAAAAACGTCAAAGGATTACTTGCATCTCGAGCTAAAGAACATGCAGATCAATTAATACTATTATCAGATCAAATCTATATCATCTGCAGCCCTTAATTCAAATGAAAACAAAGACACCCAATATGAAAAGCATATTCACTGACCTCTTCCGATCATCGTCCGAAGATTCTTCGGAAGATTCCGACGATTCTTCAGAGCTTGAGCTGTCTGTAGAGAGAAAACGCACACTATGTTTCTCGATCACCAATAAACACCAGACAGTGGGATAAAATAAACACTCCACATCCAAGGCATGGATTTACTAAGGTAACCGTTTGCAAAAGAACTCGAAAGTTTGCAGAAGTTATGGCGTAACTATTCATGTTTAACCGCGGTCTTGTGCCCACATCCACGAAGCACAGTAACATGCCAGCGCGCGACGGCACAAAAATATGGCGATATTGCTGCGGCTAAAAGAGCTTATGCAAAACGAGATAAGAGCCCACAAAAGTATGAAGTCTCCTCAAAACAATAAAATGAAAAATATTTGGTCAAAAATATCTAATTCAATGAATTTTACAGCAAATAAATGCCACGTCATTCATGATTTGTCTTTCACTACTTCCACAATCCAATTAGTTTACAAAAACACCACTTAAAATTTTATTCTTGTTCTTTATCAAACTTTTCCCACAAACCTTCGCTGCTGCTATCGTTCGAAGAATCTGAGTCACTGTCACTCGCCCCAGCCATCTGCTGCGCCATAATCATTTTTGGAGCGTTCTTCAGATGTTCTCTTAGCTCATCGCTGCGAAAGGAAGCAAGTAATTTTGAATCTGGATTTCCAAGTAAAATACTAAGTGATGACAGACGCTAAGCATGAGGATTTTCGGAGTTAAACAACATTCAGATTACAACTATTGAATATTAGAATTTTAAGAGGCAAACTCGGATTACTAGAAGTTTGTTTTTGCTTCGGGTACAGAAAGCGATCAGCAAAAAGCTAGAAAAAGCTGGCTCGTTTGTACCGAATCTACCCACATTCTTGTACGCAAGTTTAATTCATTTGCACTACTGCTTTTCCTGTGTCAAACAGGTACGCGAAGACGTAGCCCTTGCCAAAGAGGAAGGCGAAAAAAAAGTTGCAGAAAGGCTTAGAAATATCAACTTGCATACAGAGCTGCGATGCGACAAAAACTTTGATGAATACACGTACGTGTTACGCATGTCCGACAGCCAACATCACTATTCAATTTTTGATCATCAACTTCAGTCTGTTTTTTAGGATAGCCAATAGTAAATGTAATGTCCGTTGCTGTAGTAACTAATTGACTAAAACGACTGAGTTTGGATCAAACGTGACTCCTCCCAGTCCAATAGAGGTGAAGAAGTTGATGGAGATGCGCGTGTTACGTGGATTATCGCGAGGAAAAATTCCTTCAAAATACTCCGCAAGAAACCTGGAATTAATAAAAAAAATTATCCTAATAATTTTGTTTTGTTTTCTACCCCAAAATGGCGAAGGTTAATCTATTTTACATGATTAGAAATTAAAAATAAGTCTGTCTAACTAAGTACAATGCGATGCTTAAATCAGTAATAGCATAACAATAGATAAGGCGGCCTGATTGGTAAACAGCCTACAATAGATATTACTTCTCCCGTAAAATCTATACTTTTGATTGCACGCATGAGAATAAAGAATCGAAATGAAATGACCATCAAAGACAGAATGTCTAGATGTTTAAGCAAATTCTCCCAACAACTATGACAAGAAATATATGAGTAATGCATGGTGAGGAGAATAATTATCCATTTCGATACAGAGACTTCCAAGGTTAAACATTGGCTGAAAATAGAGGACGGATATCAGAGAAGACACAACAACAGTGCAGAAATGATCTCGATTTGTTTTTCTAAGTTTTGACCTTTAGTCGTGTCAAAAACAAAATAAAAAAAGCCGTTAATGTCGCATTCCCCCCCCCCCCCCCCACCTTATGCCCCCCAGGGAGATTGAACTGATTTTAATAATGGATTGATGTAATGGTCCCTAATTTAGGATACAGTTCCCCCTCAATATTAGGCATTTATTCGATACCATTAATGTTGTATCATCTGATAAAGAATGTTAGTATTCATCCGTCCAATTTTGATGGATTACTGAGCATTTTTCATACTAGATATGTGCGGTGTAATGCACCAAACAATTTCCTACTTATTTTATTTTGTCCAAAAAAGACAAAAATACACATTCTTATGCATAGATGGCTTGATCTCATAAGCTATTGTATGACTTCATCTTTCCGTCACTCAAGGAACCAATTCTTTGCAAAAATGTGTCAGGAGATAACCGGACAGCTTATGAAAGCGACAGGCGCTGCAAACGTGAGTTACTCGAAAATAAAAATTAAAGGAAAATCTCACAAGAGATTTGTTACCACATCAGGCTGGAGGTCCGACAGGGCAACCCAAATAACCAACTTTCTTTCCTTTCTCCTTCAATGCCTGAGAGATCTAGAACAACTAAACTGCTAGAAGAATAAACAAAAGAAAACTAGACTAAACCTTGGCTTTCGACACACGTGAAAACCATTTGAAGTCAACTTTGTGGATCACGTGCGAGTGATCTGACTTAAGTAACACACCTCGTGTGCACGCGTCTGCTAACTACTAAGTACAACCAGCAACCCTATTCTTCAGTAAAAATATCTCGTCTTTTATTTTGTTTCTTTTTCTTGTTGTCGCTCATTTACTTGGACTCCAAGTGTTCTTTACTCACGCTAGCTTCGTGACTTCTTGGTATGTTAGCTTAGTTTCTTAGTTTCTGTTTTTTTTCTCTTTTGTCACCTCGACTTTTCATGTGTTCGTAGTCCAGGGAATAGCGAGCTGGAGACGAGATGCCATTTTAAAGCTCAGGAAAACAGCCCCCTCCCCCCCACCCCCCATCATCGCTACAGACCTGTGCTCTAAACTGCTTTATAAATCTTTTTAGTATCATCATCATCATCAGCATCATCATCATCATCATCATCATCATCATCATCATCATCATTCATCATCGTCATCATCATCATCATCATCATCATCATCATTATTATTATTATTATTATTATTATTATTATTATTATTATTATTATTATTATTATCATTATTATTATTATTATTATTTTTCATATCCAACAGTAAAAGTAACGGAAGTTCCATGCATTCAAACTTTCATCATTCAAGGCTTCGTTTTAGATTTTAAGCCTCTTTGCTCTCTGCTCTAAGCGACGGTGTGTGTCACGCCGGTGCGGATGTTTTGGGGGTTCCCCGAGCGTGTTCGAAGCGACAATTGTACGTGCAATTCGCCTTAGTGTCTAATTATTTAGAACAAGACTTCTACAAATAAAGTAGTAGAATACGCATTACATAACTGCGGCCACTATTTCAGCCGGGGAACAAGATGTACAAATTACCACTGGAGTTTGGATTATTATGTAATTAACCTGAAGACTATTACGTAATTCTGCAGTGTGATAAAAACTGCGAGGGGATAGTAATATGAAAACTCCTTAAAACAACAAACAATTCATCATATTATATGAGTACCTAACAAACATCTTTATTCTTGTTCAACAATTTTAATACCATTAATCAATAATGAGCTTTTTCCATATTAGTGCCGTGAGTTTTTATAAATCCGCAAGATGCATTTTTTTGCCATAAAACATTATTTTTAAAATACAGAGACAGTTTTTAAACCGGAATATTTTTCTGAACAATACTAGTAAACTAACGAAATAACCCCTTAATAGCGCTACGAGATATATTTTCGGGTACTTTTAACCAGTTTAATCCTTACTAGAAAGTGTTCAGTTCAAATCAATCAGTACGTAAAGCAACTCATAAGAGTGCCCCACGAGTGACGGGCTCCATCATTACTCTAAAAGTCAAAAGCATCTCACCTCTTCTTCATATCGGGTAGCAAGATTTCGAGCCATTACTGTATACTGAACAAATGTCTGAAACAACTCGGATAATTTGTGCTGCAGCTTAGCATCTGGCAGCTCGAAATTCCTCGACCCCGACAACAGTTCTGCATTCAGTTCCTTCAGAAACATGAAAACATCGTAAAGGGTCTGAATTTCTTCGTTAAATTGCGGCATGTCCTCGCTCACACGGTGATCTTTCAGAAGACTGGGAAACATGACGGACTTCTCCAAGGATTCTTCCTCGTCAGTGAATTTCTTCAGCGCTCCGAGCAGACAATTTTCTGAGTGAAACTGCGCTCTGTTTTGAAATTCTTGGAAGGATGGCAGCTCTTGATTCGGGCCGAGGTTAATTATGGAAGTTTTGATGTACCTTGCGACGAATGCGAGCTGATTTAATCGGTGACAAGAATCTTGGATTTCTCGTTCCAGCGGGACATATGTCTCTCCGTTGCCACCATACCCTTGCGATAATTTAATTCTCATCGCTTTCACCATGAAATAGAAAGCACGCATGCTCATGTTGTTCAGCAGGAAGTTATTACCGGTATTACTTTTCGTTTGTGGAATCAAATCTTTCACTGGCAAATCGATCAGCTTCATCGGGATCAAAACTGTGCTGTCCATCAAATCAACCGTTACGTTTGCACAAACTGTTCCATTACAGTGAGAAAGGAAGTCTTGACAGAACGCAAACGCCTCTCCATTTGTTGTCAAATTCCTTCCAATGTAGCTTAATCAAAATGATGCAAAAATAAATGTTGACGAGCTGTTCTCCCTTTAAAAGAAACCGCGCGTACACCAAGGTTTGATCCTTCGTCTATTCCTGCTTGAAACAGAATGACCAAAGCTCTTTCCGAGCGTATTTACATTCAAAGACTCCTTAGTTTTGTCTGGAGCCAACGTGATATTTTATTTTTTCCTTGTGTAGTGGTGTTGCTTAACACGTGCTAAGCATGCTACCACCAACGACTCATAATTTCATATCTGATTGGCATCGACTCTTTTAAAGGAGAAGATATCACGCGAATTTGATGTCATTTCAAATTAAACCTTAAAATATCTGTCTGTCATCAGAAATATCTGTCTGTCCTCAGAAACAAATAATAATAATAATTGTCTATAGTTTTTTTTTCTGGCGAGACACAGAGTAGGTCGGAATATAGATTGAAACTTCAAAAATGTTAGGCTAACGTTTTTCAAGTTTTTGCGTTTTTTTTCCCAAAATGCGCTAGAAGAGATCACGAGTTATCCCTTTCAAAATTTGAGTTGAGTTTTTTCCTCTCGTTATTCTAGAATTAATTTGTAGCTAACTTAAGGTTTTATTTCAATATTTTTAACAAAAGAGAAAAAAAAAAGGTGACACTTCCGCTTTTACTTTATATTTGCCAACTGTGTTCGATTTCTGACGAACGCTCATCATCGCTGTTCCTCCAGATTTTCCATAGGTATTGCTTACTGTGCAAGAATATATATATTTTTTAAAAACTTGCCAAGGTTTGATCGTAAAAAATGCATACTGAACACTCATGTCTCTGTTGTGATATAACCTGATACTGTTTTCTTGTGGTGCATGCAACGTTCATTAAATAACGTGATGTAAAAAGAATAAGCTGTGCTATTTCGTCCGCTATCATTGTGAGTTCGCCTGTAATGTGGTGGTTATCACGTCTGGCTTCA
Organism: Pavona decussata; assembly: GCF_977016875.1. Taxonomy (NCBI): domain Eukaryota; kingdom Metazoa; phylum Cnidaria; class Anthozoa; order Scleractinia; family Agariciidae; genus Pavona; species Pavona decussata. The sequence continues at coordinate 392,342 of NW_028145943.1, forward strand.
GTGTAAAAGACCGGGGTTCTTGTCCTCGCCCGGGAACCATATTTTCACATAGTACGTTATATCTTGCTTTTACACTTTGACTTACTTTGTTCCTTTAACATAATAGGTTACCACAGTAATCCTATGTAAAAATATGGCGGATTCACTTAGTAGGAATCTTCTTCCCTGCTGTCTGTTTCATGAAACAATACTTGGAGGCGTTTGCAGGGCGTGACGGTGGCGACATTTTATGCTAACATGAAGTTTGCTTTCCAACCCCTCCCCTCCTCCTTTCATCAGTGGTAATTATTACAAAGTCCCTTTGAGTCCGCTTCCAATGAACTACGATTTGTCCCAATTTCAGCAGCGATCTGTGACGATTCTTTATTTCAGTCCCTTTTTGCGGGAGCACTTCACCAAGCGAAAATAGAGCCTGGCCTTACATGTAAACTAAGTCTTGTGAAAGTTTAGAATGAAAGAAGAGAAGATTTCAGTACCCTATTAATTATGTTCCACCGTTCCCGAGTTTCCGTCGCCAGAAGCGAATTAGTCAACCTTGTTTCCAGATCTCTTCTCTTCACGTCTCAGGGTGAAGAGGAGAGACCCTGGGAAGGAGGTTGCGAATTAGTAGCTCTTTTTCCACGATCTCGCAACTGATGATATAAGGGGCTTTAAATAACGCAGTTCAAAGTATTGCATTAATGTGTATTATTTTTCTCTGTGTTTAATTTTCTTATCAAGCTCAAACTGCGCGTAATAACAAAACGTTCCTGGGAATCAGAGACCAAAACAAAACAATCAACAGCCTTTAAAAAAAACAGAGCTCTGAGATTGGCACATAATACTTTACAGTGTGGTGAAATATACTGCCGAGAAAATCCGGGAAAAGAAAAGAGGATTAAAAATGTTCAAACCTTACCTCTTCAAGTGGGCTTCGTTGCAAAAGTTCTATATTTACATTACTTCTAATTATCGCGGTATCTTCACAGTTCAATTCATTGACCCCATTTTATGGACAACGTATACGTATTTCATCTCTTTTTTATTTGCATGACTTTGCGACATCAAACAAAACCTTGGCGCGCTAAGAGCACATACCTGGGAATCAGAAACTAAAACGAAACAGTCAACAATCTCTTACGACAGCTTTCTATGATTGCCTCGATCATACACCACTAATTCCCAGAAACTCATAGATAGAAAATATTAAGGCTCGATTGCGTGTTGCAAGGTGCCGAGAGGGTCGAAGAGAAAACAAGATAATTAACTTTTTTTCTAATATTAAATTAAAACCAAGTTTTAAGTAGTGTGTTCCAGCCCATTTGTTATATTGACAATATTTATCATTGTCCCTGTAATTTGACGGCTTTATAAAAGAAGCTTTAACAATAAAGTTCACTTTATTGACCTTTTTCTGTTTTTGAAAGGCAGGCCTTTCTTGCAAACAAAAACTTGTCGCACCAAGAGCACATTCCTGGGAATCAGAAACCAAAACCAAACCGTCAACAGTCTTTTAAAAAAGCGTTCTGTGATTGGTTCATACGCTAAAGATTCTAGAAAAGCTAAAGATAGAAAATCACAAGACTCCATTGTGTGGTAAAGACTGCCGCAAGGTCACTCCTCGTTTGTATGCGAAAACAACATGGATATCCGAACGTTGTTTTACAATCTCCGCGAAGAAGTGTCTTGTCCGGTGTGTTCAGACTTATTTAAGGATCCCAGACAGCTTCCCTGCTTACACAGTTTCTGTCTGCATTGTTTGAAACACTGGCATCAGACGAGTGGCGGTCAAAATGCATTCAGATGTCCGAAGTGCCAAGCTCTTAGCAGAGTGCCTGCAAGCGGCGATCTGAAGGATCTTCCGACCAGCTTTTATCTGAACGGTATGATCGATGTGCTGGCCATAAAAGAATGCAACACAACCCAAGTAACGTGTGGAAACTGCGACAAGAAAAGCTCCGAGGCTTCGTACTGCTTTCAGTGTTGCATGTTTTACTGTGAACAGTGCCTAATTGGACACAACATGATGCGAAACAACAAAGATCATCGTGTTCTTGCGGTGGAAGAGTTCCAAGACAAGGACTATGAGGATGTATTGAGGCGACCCGTGTTTTGTTCAAGACAAGAACATCAGAAAGAAGAGCTGAAGTATTTCTGTAAGAAATGCGAAACAGCAGTTTGCCAAACTTGCGTCACTTTGGATCATGGAGGACACACATTGAAATTAATCGGAGAAGAAGCCGAGGCTCAAAAGATCGAGATGACAGCTCTTATACAAGAACAAAGACAAAACTTACAGGCATATTTGAACTTAGTTACTCAACTTGATGAAGAATACGCTCAACTGATTGAACAAAGCGAAAACGTTAAAAGGAATGTCGACAGCTTTACTGATGACTTGATCAAAACAATTCAAGCAAAGAGACAAAATATTCTCGCTGCGGTGGAAAACGAAACAAGGAAGTCGGGTGAAAGTGTTGCAAGGGCAAAGACTGAGATTCAGCAGAAAATAACTTTGATCGAATCATCGCTGAAAAAAGCTGATAAACTGTTAACACGAAGTATAAACGCCGAGGTCGTTCAGCTGAAAAAATCATTGACAGCAATTTTGGAAGAAGTAGAGCAAGCCAAGCATGTTTCCCGTGACCCTGAATGTCTGCCAACTGTAGTTTTCGTGGAAAACCAAAAGATTGAGAACGCCATCAATAGCGAAGAAATTGGATTCTTGGAAATATCGTCCCCAATAAAAGCAAATGAATCCATCGCTGAAGGCAAAGGACTCAGAGAAGGAACTGTTGGGCGTGAAGCTCAATTCAATTTGACCACAAGAAACGCTAGCAAAAGACAGAGTTATGATAAGCGTGACAATGTAACGGTAGAGATGAGAGACGAGCATGGACGAGAATGCGTGACCAAAGTGCAAATAGATGATAAAAAAGATGGAATCTACAACATTAGCTATTCTCCTAAAGTTCAAGGTAGCTGTAAATTGTCAATTAAAGTAAACGGGGAACATTTTCGTGATAGTCCTTTTACTGTGCTAGTAAAACCATTTCACGTGAAACCTGTTTTGTCTTTTGGAAAAGAAGGTTCGGATGTTGGAATGTTTAAGTTTCCTAACGGGGTGGCAGTGAGTAACAGGGATGAAATAGCAGTAGCTGACGGTTGGAACCACAGGGTTCAAATCTACAACAGTAATGGCGATTTCATAAGATCCTTTGGTCAGCATGGTAGCAATCAGGGAAGATTTCAATATCCTTTTGGAATAGCCTTTGATAAGGATGGAAAGATTTTTGTAGCAGACAGGGATAACCATAGAGTGCAGATTTTCAATGGGGAGGGTAGGTACATGGGTATGTTTGGTGAGAAAGAAAGCCTTGATAGTCAGCTCTCTTATCCTTGGGGTTTATCCTTGGATAGTGAGGGAAATATTATCGTTGTTGATTCAGGTAACAAACTGATTAAGATCTTTTCCCCTGATGGCAATTTTCTAATGAAGATAGGTGGGCCTGGTTCTTTTAGTTTTCCTGTCCATTGTGTTCAATGTGAAGAATATCTCATAGTGTCAGACTATAATGATCATAGCATAAAAGTCTTCAGTAGGGAGGGTGAGTATAAGTACAAGTTTGGTAAGCAGGGGGGAGGGGATGGGGAGTTTAATTATCCACGTTTTTTGTCAGTGACTAAGTCAGGACTACTGATGGTTTGTGATGGGGGTAATCACAGAATACAAGTCTTTGAACTGAATGGTAAGTTTGTTGGCAAGTTTGGTACAAAGGGTAGCAACGTTGGAGAATTTAATAACCCGTTTTCTGTAGCATTTCTAAGTAACAACCAAACTGTTGTGTGTGATAAGAGTAATCATCGCATTCAAATATTCGAGTGAAAATATTCCTTTACCTGAATATCAAGAAGAATAAGTTTCTTCAATGATATTTTGATTCCGAGCTTGATCAGAGTCCGTCTCTATTAACACGACTTTTACGATAAACAAGAGTTTGGAAAGCTGTGAAAATATTTTGTATGAGTTCAGCCTTTAAAAAAGTTGAGAAAAAAGGAGCCGTTAATTTAGGATTAATATATTAAGGATTAGGAAACAGAAAATTAATACAAGAAAGAATTATGTAAGGAATAATTTTCACTAATTAGTTCCTAATAACACTCGGGGCCTGATGCATTTAGTTGTATTAACATAGCTTTCAGGTTACTTCTCTGCTATTTTATTGTATGTTTTGTATTAATGGAAGGGTGACTTCGCTTTTGTTGCTATTATATTTTATTACTAAATTTCTGCCTTGTCATATTATGTCGAAATCATCATTTTCAAAAACATATCAAGTCAATGTGATTTTTTAGTAAGTTTTTGTATAGGTTAGTTTTTAACCAAGGTTTACAGCTTGCTTCTTGTATTACTTGTTACTGAGCCAAGCACATGGTATTGTTGGCTGGAAAATGAAGTTATTGGTGGAAGAGCCATTGTTAATCCCTTTGTACATTAATATATTGGCCGCCTTAATACAAACATCATCTTTACACAAATAATACCTTCAGTTTCACAGATGCTCGAGAGCGTGAAACACATCTGCTATTCTAACGGCTAATAATTTTAAAAGATAATCTACAAGTATAGTTTTCCAATATCTCGTAATAACTTACTTGTGTAATTTGATTATCAATTTTCGTCAAGAAAGCTAAACATTTATAGCATGCATGTGTTTTTTCAAGCTTTATAAGCATAGATGTGCATATTATTCGGAAAGTAAGTGCCATGTTTTATTATCGGTACAATCGTCCGTAGAAATAATGTGATAGGCAATGATCTCTAAAAATGTACGAATTGATACTGTAAAACTAGTTTCTTTGGTCAAACAAAATAAAAAGCTTGTGTATGCATTACTTTGTTGTTGTTGTTTTTTCCTTGGTTTGCACTAAGCGAGTAGCCTCCTGTGCAGACGTTCTTTAGCTCGTCATGACACTTGTGGGGAGGAGTGCGTGACGTGCGAGCCAAAGAACGTCTGCGTACGAGGCTAGCGAGCGGACGGAATTCTTAAAACCATGCAATCTGATTGGTGCTGGCAACTGACGGAATTTATTTTATCTTGACCGAGAACCCGGGGGGATTCGTTGCGTGTTTGTAGCAAGATCTGCGGAAAAGATAAAAAAGGTTAACCGACCTACAGGAAAAAAACTGTGCCCTCTGTTCTGAGTAAGACCTCAGGTACAGTTGTTTATACGGACATCCAGATATAACTATATTTATGCTTCTTGTTTCTTACCCTAAATTCAATAAGTGAGGTCCACTAGTGTTGCTTCGGATGAGCTCTGTATCCCAGCAGGAAATACTAACACCGCCGTGTGCGATGAATTTTTATCCAAGACGTGGCATTCTACAATTCCCAATACACATTGATAGCTTGAGTGATTCCAACCCTTCAGGCATCATCCTAGCAAATGTGAGAGCAAACTGCCATCCCCTAGTCTCCCGTAAGAAGCCGTTATAAGGGACGTCACGCAACTCTTTTCTCCACGTTGCGTGACGACTACCCAGCCCCAGACAAAATAGAAAGAAAGAGAGAGAGCGCGTGGACAGGAGGGGGGGGGGGGGGGGAGGGGGAGGGAGGATTTTGGCTTAATTGAGTGTTTGGAAAAACTTGGAAGTAATACGAAGATAAAATTTCTACTCTAGGGCTCACTTACATAACTCAAGAATCAAGGATTAAAACTGGTAAATGGATTTTGGCTTAATTGAGTGTTTGGAAAAACTTGGAAGTAATACGAAGATAAAATTTCTACTCTAGGGCTCACTTACATAACTCAAGAATCAAGGATTAAAACTGGTAAATGGATTTTGGCTTAATTGAGTGTTTGGAAAAACTTGGAAGTAATACGAAGATAAAATTTCTACTCTAGGGCTCACTTACATAACTCAAGAATCAAGGATTAAAACTGGTAAATGGATTTTATTTACATTTGTCAGCAGAAGCACGATGAAACTAAGTTCCACTTGAAAAGTTCCAAACTATATAAGAGATATGTAAACCTCTGGGTTTAAATCTTGTTTGCAGATCCTTCCCCATCATTTTGACAAGGTCACAAAACCAGGAACTACATGAGCTATTCTGGGAGTACAGCTTCTCCAGTTTGGTATTGACGAGGAACTCTTGGCACTTGACGTAAGTGTTTAAATTTACATTCAGGTTTTCTTAGAGCAATAACTTCACCGCCTTTTCTTTTGTTTTCTTGTCTCTTTTTTCTTGTGTGCTCGCTTCTTCTTATTCCTGAACACAGACAAACAAACAAACAAAAACGTCAAAGGATGATTTGCATCTCGAGCTAAAGAACATGCAGATCAATTAATATTGGTAATTGAACTGAGTGGAGTGCAATTTGGTCTGAAATCATACGCGTGATTTCAAAATCAAACGAGCGCGCAGCGCGAGTTTGATTTGAAATCACAAGTATGATTTCAGACCAAAATTGCACGACACGAAGTTCAATTACCACTTAATTACATCCATTTTGAAATCCCCCAATGTTGTCCAAAAAAGTGTCTAAATAAAAGATTTCAGCCTTCCCCACCCAGAATATGTTATATTAAAAAAATTTGAAAAAAAAATCATTTAAAAATTCTAGGAAATTTAAGCTCTAAAAACAAAGCGAAAACAGTGCAAACTTCAAGTTCAATATTGCCAGTTTAATTCCATTTATACGAGTACTATACATCGAATTCAAAAAGCGGAACCGGAAACGCTTTTACATGTCACGTCATGCATAACTGTCAAAACAGAGGTAAATGTCAAAGTGTCAAAAATCAGTCGAGCGTGAAACGTTGCATTCAAGGCACGTTCAAGTCGAGTACAAAATACGACTGTTCAAATTCTCGAATTTATAAAGCAAACAGAAAGTTTAGTCCTCGTCGTCTGACTCAATGATACGGACCCTTCTTCTCTTTCGTTCTGACTGAGACTCGACGTATTTGGAGTAGTAATTGAAGGTGCAGCCGGTGTAATTTACGGCGGGATTACGTGCAGATTCAGCAGAGAACGATGCAGACGCTGCCATGTGGTACTGAAACTGAGGCGGAATGAATCCCGAAAATCCAGCTGCGGCTGCCTGATAACCAGGATTGAAGCCCATGGTTTGGTGTTGAACTTGATGAAATTGGCTTTGTCGCTGGACTTGAGGAACAGGAGCTAGTGGTGATCGTTGGCGTTCGACTGCGAGTGTGCGATTTGACTGAACATTTGACGCTTCCTTTGCACTCTGTTGCTTGGCGACTTCGTTTGCACTTTTGCCCGGAGTTTTGTCCTTTGGTGCTTCTTTAAATCCACTGATAATGTGCGACAGTTCTTTCCTTTGATTTTCGTCGATTTCGTCGTAGTCGTCCAATGACGATTCACGAGCATGGCCAGTAATTTCGCAGATGACATTGCGCGGCTGTCCAGCCCTCTTCAATTTCGAAACCAATGTTTTTCTCATGCTGTGATTTGTCAGCTTCTTCGTTGTTTTGAGGCAGGAGGCCATTGATTTCATGATGTTACCGATCATGTTTTCTCCCATTCGGATCTTTGAATACCAGACCTCGGCTGATTTTGGACGATTAATGACGCTCAGGTACAGTGGCCCGGTATTCTTCATTCCTTCTGGTCTCTTCGACAACCAAAGTTTAAACAGTCGTACTGGATCTGCTTTACCTCCATCTGTACTGTGCATGACTTGTGGAGTTGTTCTTCGCCTTATGGTAAGACCACCGCTGCGTGTTTTTGTTGGGCCTTCGCGGAACTCAACGACCTCAGTGCCATCTTCCTGTTCTCTAATTACAAGGTCCTCCACGTACGCAGTATAGTGTTCTTGGCGACCTCTGAATCCGAGTTGCTCTGTCAGGTTTTTGAAGTTGACATTCGTCAGGACCTTTCCGTTAAAGTCGCCCAGTTGGCCGTTCTCCCACAGTGCTGTTTCCTCTTCAGGCGCTAGTGGTTGAGCTTTGTTTGGTCGTTTTCCCTTTCCTTGTTGGCGCAGGGTAATTGCTTTCGCAGTGAGGATTTGCCTGGAGTTGTTGAATTCCCTCGACCGCACGATGCTAAACGGATAGTTTTTGTCCTTTAAATACCGGTCAATGGAACACTGCATTATTTTAAGCGACTCTGGCTCGTAATCACCCCCGTCCTTTTTTTTAACTTCCGCGTAGAACTTGCTGAGGAGGTTGTCAAGTTGATCTGGAGACTGTTGCTCGATGTTTACGTTTCCAAAACGGCGGGATTGGCACCAGCTCGTGAAGACACTCATCCAATTTTTGGTGGAGCGGGACGTGTTTTTATTTACTGAGGCGGACTTGAGCTCTTCAATTTCTTCACTGGTAATCTCTGGAAATCTAGAAATATCGACTGCTTGGGCAGGAAAAACATTTTCAGGTGCGCTTGATTCTGCTTCACGGGACTCGGGATCGGACGGATCGGACGGATCGTGCGAAGCTGTTTGAGAAAACTCGCCGAAAAAATCTTCAACATTGACATTGAAACTTGGAAATTCGCCAACTAGTGGATCTTCAGCGGCCAGGAGCTCATTGTCGTCATTTAAGAACTGTAAGTAACTGAATTCATCCATTTTTAAGCCTAGTTTTGTTACATAAATGTAACAAGTTTCAAAGTTGTCTTACAGTGGCTTTCTTTGTGTAAAATTTTCCTGCAATTTGATTGGTCAATTTAAGTAATCCCGCTTTCTCATTGGCTGGTTAAAATGATGCGATTTAGAGTCAAAAATGATGCGATTTAGAGCAAAAAATGGTGCAATTTGGGAATAAATTGCACCATTTTGGACCAATCAGATTCCAAGGATCACCAGTGATTTCAAAATGGATGTAATTAATACTATTATTAGATCAAATCTATATCATCTTCAGTCCTTTATTCAAATGAAAACAAAGAGACTCAACAAAAAAGCATGTTCACTGACCTTCTCTTCCGATCATCGTCCGAAGATTCTTCGGAAGATTCAGACGATTCTTCAGAGCTTGAGCTGTCTGTAAAGAGAAAAGGCACTCAATGTTGCTCGGGAACCAATAAACACCAGAAAGTGCGTTAAAATAAACACTCCTCAACTAAGGCTTGGATTTACTAAGGTAACCGATTGCAAAAGAACTCGAAAGTTTGCAGAAGTTATGGCGTAACTATTCATGTTTAACTGCCCACATCCACGAAGCACACTAACATGCCAGCGCGCGACGGTACAAAAATATGGCGATATTGCTGCGGCTAAAAGAGCTCATGTAAAACGAGTTTAGAGCCCACAAAAGTATGAAGTCTCCTCAAAACAATAAAATGAAAAATATTTGGTCAAAAATCTCTAATTCAATAAATTTTCCAGCAAATAAATGCCACGTCATTCATCATTTGTCTTTCACTACTTCAACAATCCAATAAGTTTACAAAAACATCACTTAAAATTTTCTTCTTATTCTTTATCAAACTTTTCCCACAAACCTTCGCTGCTGCTATCGTTCGAAGAATCCGAGTCACTGTCACTCGCCCCAGCCCTCTGCTGCGCCATAATCATTTTGGGGGCATTCTTCAGATGTTCTCTTAGCTCATCGCTGCGAAAGGAAGCAAGTCATTTTGAATCTGGATTTCCAAGTAAAATACTAAGTGATGACAAACGCTAAGCATGAGGATTTTCGGAGTTAAACAACATTCAGATTACAACTATTGAATGTTAGAATTTTCAGAGCCAAACACGGATTACAAGCAGTTTGTTTTTGCTTCGGGAACAGAAAGCAATCAGCAAAAAGCTAGAAAAAGCTGGCTCGTTTGTATCGAATTTACCCACATTCCTGTACGCAAGTTTCATTCATTTGCATTACTGCTTTTCCTGTGTCAAACAGGTACACGGAGACTTACTGTAGCCCTTGTCAAAGTGGAAGGCGAAAAAGAAGTTGCAGAAAAGTTAAAAAATATCAACTTGCGTACAGAGCTGAGATGCGACAAAAGCTTGGATGGATACACGTACGTGTTACGCATGTTCGACAGCCAACATGCGCTTTTCAATTTTTAATGTCAACTGCAGTCTGTTTTCTTAGGATAGCCAATAGTAAATGTAATATCTGTTGCTATAGTAACCAATAGACTATTTGAGTGTGGATACTCACGTGACTCCTCCCAGTCCAATAGAGGTGAAGAAATTGATGGAGAAGCGCGTGTTACGTGGATTATCGCGAGGAAAAATTCCTTCGAAATATTCCGCAAGAAATCTGAAAAAAAAGGAAGTTATTATTGCAATTTCAAAATATCTTCCTAGCTTACGCAAGAATATTAACTAAGACCCTCAATTTTTGAAGCAAAATTGCAGAAGATACTTACGGATCCTTGAGGCGCTCATTAAGTTTGGGAAGACCCATGTACTCTGCAAGTTCTTGGAACAAGATTTTGATAAACACACGACTGTAAAATAAATAAATAAATTAATTATTATTAAGCTAGACAACAAATTGGAAATATACTATTCATGATTGAATAATTTGAATAGGGCTGGCAAGTGATGGAGGCCTCCTCTTCAACGATGTATTTTATTATTATACTATATAAGTCACTTTTTGCTGAAGATCGTGCCTATCATGCATCACCTTAGTCAGCTGTTTTCAGGTGGTTCAGTTGTATGAACTCACGTCGTTGTCTAATAGATGTACCATTTGAATTTCGTTGGTTCAAGCTTTGTCTCTTCCATGGTGGTATTTGCTCAGCCAAGAAATTTTGCCCTTCCCTTCCCTGGCGATTTCTCTCCTCTCGGGTGTATAGAGCGATGAGGGAAACTTAGAAACGCTTAGGGGATAACCCAGGTATGCATGAGCATCCCACCAAGGAACGCGAACGTTCTAATACCCCCTAGTTTAACCAGCATAATGAACCGGCTCTTGTGAAGCTCTGTGAAGTCTTACAGAGTAGAAGGTCGTTTATATACCTTGTGAAATAATGAAGAACTGAAATCAGAAGGAGGACAACTTTCAAGAGTTTGTTTTGCATCCCGAAACATTGGTGTTGTAAATGGAGTGTGATAGCTGCTTACAAAAGCTGTTAGCAGAAAACTGAGTGGTATCATATGAATTGGAATTCGTTTGCCATTGATCAGAAATCATGTTTAAAACCTAAACATACCTGGACGACGTTGTATCGTCTTCGTTTAATTTAATACAGGACAGTACCTAGAGCAGAGTGATGACACAGAACAATTAGATTCAATTCCTACGTCATTTTGTGCTTACTTTTGTCATGATCTAAAACTGGGATGAAAAGGAATACAATTTGGAGGTATCGGCATGAAACAAAAGGTGTGAAAAGATTACCCTGAATTTTCCAAAAAAAAAAAAACAAAAAAAAAAACAGTACATCAGTAACCCCCTTCCCTTAAGACCTATCACAATCTCTAACTCATCATGATACAGCACAGGCGATAATTCCCCTCAAATCTAGAAGAAAAACATACGACCAACGTTCAGACCAACAATTGTACCCTCTCCCCTCCACTAAATAACAGCACAGGGAACAGGCGGCACAAGCCCCTCAAAAATCCATCAAGAACGTCAACCCACCACACGCTTATTCTAGGTGACGCGCCCCAAGCCTTTGTTGTGTGTCGGGTAAGGAAAGTTACCCAGCACAGCACTGGTCGTGGCACATGCCGTTACAAATGCCTTACGTTTGAGGAGGTGGGGGGGGGGGGGGTATTATCAAAACGCTGGTGGGTCATCATTTTACCACTACTTCAACAGCATTCAACAAATGCATAAAAATGTCAACACTAACTTCTACAATATAATTTTATGTATATAATGCAAACCATGCTTTGAAATGTGTGATCACTGTAGTAATTACGATTGTTTCAGACCAGTATAAGTAACATTTCTTGCAAAGCTGACGAGTATTATATGCAAAGATGTGCCCTGATGGATAAAGCAAAAATACAGTCGCTATTTGGTCGTGAAGGAAAAGGGGAGAGGGGAAGGGACTAAATATATGAGAAATACAACACCGACCTCCCCCCCCCCCCCCCAATCCCCCTCAATCAAATAAACAAGACAACAGACTTACAGTCCAAGGAATGGCATCTGTGAAGAGAAGGTGCCCAAAGAACTTTGCCACATTCCTGAGTTTGTTGGTCTCAAGGCGATGGATCGTGTCATACTTAAGAAAGCAAACAGCAGAGTAAGAAAGCGTTAAATGCATTTCCCAATATTAACTTCTCCTCCTTAATAAAAGAGGAGTTAAACCAGGATCCCATTATTCAGAAGAATGGACCCTGGTCAAACTCTTTGTTGACCAAAGCAAGACAAACGTTTGACAACAATAGGTCTACAATTCCTACTAACTTCTCTTGTGAACCAATTAATACCCACTACAACATGCATGATCATAATGCTAAATTACACCTTGTATAGATGGAATCCTCAAGATAACAGTGTCAGTAGTGAGTAACCCCATTAAACAGGTAATTGTTCCTGCAACTTCTAGATACGAGAACTTATACGACAAGTTATAGAGTTGCAATGTTTTCTGTAAAGTTGCAAATAGAAGAAGACTACTCTGCTTTTCTCCAACTCGAACGGTAGAGTTTTCCCTTGTAAAACAAGCGACGAAGAGAGGGTGTTACAAGCGCAGTATCGACTGCAATTTTCCTCCTAGCGGTGTTGCATGCCTGGAATTGCACTGAGAAAAAAAGCCTTATTCAACAGTACCTGTTAGTTTCAATTGTAAATTTAGAATTGATTGGCCAAGCATTAGGTAAAGCAAGATGATATTAAGAACGTTTGTTGTATTTATTTTAGTTTTATCAGCTTCACTCACTTGTTCATTAAATGTCTTGATATATTCTTCCATATATCCTTTATTAATTTGACAAAACCTCTGGAACAATTGAAAGAAAAGACTTATTAAAACCCAAATTAGTGTACAATGAACCATCAAACTGGCCAAATGAGAGTTTACTTAACATTTTTTGAGAAGCAATTCTAACTAACCTGGGCTAGCAAACCAAAGAATTTTTCATACGACCTCTGCTGAGCACAGCAGTCAATGATCATTGTACAGAACTCAGGCTGTGGGAAAAAAATGAAAATAATGTTTGACTAATGGTAAAAAAGAAAACAGGCAAAGGAATCACATTCGTCTCCTGAAATTATAATTCCATATCACGGGTTAGACTTGTATCTTTGATAACATCAGCATGTCTGCTAGGAATTTGAACATAAGCACTACACTGTACTAAGACAGACCAAAATCGGACTGGGTTGGGGGGAGGAGATTTATAATGTGGAATTGTGTGAGCATACATGTAATTTGTATCCCCAATTTGTTACGCAGTAACATATCGTTGCATTATTATCTAGTTTCAACCAAGAACAAAGTACTGAAGGTACTCCAAATAAAATCCATCAAATCCCCACAACTCACCAGTTGTTCATCTTTAATCTGCATTTTAAGCAGCTTATGAGCACATTCCTCAAAGTCCAAGCTACAAAAATGAATAAAAGAGAAATTCATTAAACAAGGGTAAACTGAATGAAACAATCTCAAAATTTCACAGTTATCCTTGAAGCTTCGCTACTAAACCAACTAACTGTTCATTCTTTTGGACAATCTTTCAGTCTTGGGTATTATCCTCTGATATACCAGCCGCATGATTCAGTGTTTTCATGAACAGCTAAATTTTTTGGTGCAGTCCGTACAAACAGGGTGGACTAGTTATAATTTAAGATGTATAATATGTGAGATAGACTGTCCACAGTCCCCCTTTTTTTTCTTTTTTTCTTTCTTTTTTGGGATCCCATATGCTTCGATCAAACTCCCGCCATCTTGGTTTGGAAAGGCCAGCCTAACCTGGGGAGAGCATCTAATCTACTGAGTGGGACCCTAGTCAGGGTAGGTTGGATGGGGGAGGAGGAGTGAGAAAAATAGGGAGTCTCCCTATTTTTCCCGCTCCCCTCAGTAGTTTAGACACTCTTCCCAGGTTGCGCCTGCCATTACAAATCAAGATGGCGGGAGTTCAATCGAAGCATACAAGTCTAGAAAATCCCACGGAAAAATAGGGGACTCTGAACAGTCTACATGTGAGATAGACAGAACAAAAGTGCAATTAGCCCTGCATGATTACAAGCTTGCCTTGCACAAGAAGAAGGGGATGTACATCTATACATAAACTGTAACAGTTAAATGTTGAACTTATAAATATTTATTATTTTTAACTCCTCACCTGGATTGAATGGTGAGATAAATTGTCCTTCGCAAAGCCACAAGATTTGTTTCGGTGTGATCAATAATTTCCATTTTTTGATCATCTGCAGAAACAAATTAAACATTTCCAAGAATATTTATATCATTATGCAACCTCTTCTACAACATTTCAAATTAACAGCTCTTTATGAAAGCAGATGAAAATAATCGATTACAGAATACCTTTATAACTGACTCTGTCACATTTTGCTCACAGTGCGCGCACTACATGTACATTTAGTTTTTGAAAAGTTGATCAGGGCAAAATACCTGAGTGTGTATGCAGGAGTTCTGACTACTGCAAATGCAGGTATTACAAGTTGTGCATGTAAACTAAGCCATAGCTAGACTTTCAGGAGAGGTAAGGCAAGTGTTGCCAGCACTGGTAGGCGTACATGATCTTCTAGCAGGGTCTGGATGCATACAGCAATTGTACAAACCCAAACTTTGACATCTGTGTTTTTGACTAACAGAACTTTTTCATTTTCATTTTGGGTCAAAACTTAGATGAGGCAAGGGCCTTGTCTGGCCTTATGCTAGCTATAGTCCTGGCATATATACATGTATACATGTACCTAGATCTAAGAACTATCTCACAACAAATTTTAAGATGCTGTGAATCATTTAGTCCATACATCAAATACCTTTGTTCTCCTCTTCGTTATCCTCATCGTCATCATCATCATCATCGTCATCATCACCTGATGACTCGTCAGAGCCACTTTCACCAAGAATATCTAAAAAACGACAATGAGGTATAAATTAGCACCAAGGGCTAAATAAATATTACTGAACAGATACTTAAATAAGGAAAGTTTTACAATACAATTGTAAAACGCAGTTAATGGAACGTGACGCCCTTAGCCCCGGGTGGCATCTCTACGTACTGTACTTTAGACTTATCACTGTATCATTGTCACGTTAGTCAATAGTCACATTGTAATATGTTGCGACATTGTCTGGAGACAAGTTAGTTTGCCTTTTCTGTATGGCTAAACCAGTGAATGGTGCATTCATGTCGCGTTTGCTATGATGTAAAGTCTACCATAAGCATAGTACAACCCTGGCCATTGGCCCTGACATTGAACGCTGTCTAGCTTTAAATGTGCGATAGAATGTTCTAAGTCACACTTGGTTACGACGTGGTTTTATCTACTGTTACACTGTAAAAAATGTACCCACCCTCCCTCCCTTTGGGGGTTGATCTGCGATATAACAAATAAACTTGGGGATGCCTATCGGCGTTTGCGCTTCGGTTAAGTCTGCGTAGCGACTTCCCCAAGCTAAGTTCTCTAGTTCATTTCAATGACTTTTGGTAATATTGACCTGCCAATACTCCGGTCCGACCCAGCAGCGCTGGTGAGATAGGTGAGGCATGATAGGTCATTCAGTTAATTAGGTTTGCGCGTTGCTGGCCTAGATGGCAGCTCGTAGCGCTCTAGTTTTGCGACCTGCCAATACTCTTCTTGGAGTGGCGCTGCTGGCCTAGCTGTGCTGCTGTTGCAGTGCGTTGTTGTGTTTTGTTGTTGTTGGCCTAGGTGCAGCTGGAAGTGCCAGAGAAGTGAGGCCTTAAAATGGTCACGCAATAGAAGTCGCCAGTCACGCCAATCGCCGAGCGGTGTCCCCCAAATTAATGCCAAACGTGTCTTGTGGTCCTTACTTTAGTTTATTACTCTACGTTTCATTAAAGCTTGTGTGTTTGGATACTCTAAACGGAACAGTGACATTAACAACATTTTTAAGTTGTCTTTTATTTTCATTTATTTTAATCTAATGACATTAAGAGAACATGAATAAGTGAATGATTATGGTAGTTATATAATATGCAACTTAAGCAGTTGTGAAAAGAAAGCCTGAAAAAAATTCAGGCTTGAATGGGATTCAAACCCATGACCTCTGCGATACCGGTGCAGTTCTTAGGGTTTGAATCCCATTTATGCCTGATTTTTTTTTTCAGGCTTTCTTTTCGCAACTGCATAAGTTGGGTACATAACTGCGCTTATTATTCACTTACTCATTCTTTCCTCCACAGTTCAAATGCTCGAATTTTCAAATAATTATTCACTTTCACATTAAGGAAACATTAAGACCAGACATAAAAAATAAAACCAATGACCCCAACCTCTTTTGATTTCTTTGTATTTATCTTCATTCTCCAAGAAATCTGGATCAAACTTGAATATATCTGTTGCGAAGAAATAAATTCATCTAAATTGAGCATGAAATAAATATTATTATTAAATAATTCTCCCAGTTGCTTCATCCTTTAGACACTAGGTAAAGCTCTGACAGTGTGGGTCTCCTGTGGCTATTGTGTGAATAGGGAGGAGGGGGGGGGGGGGGGGTTGGGGTATCTGGCCCAGTTTCATAGGACATCAGCTTGAGAAGATTTATCAAAATGCTTCTGAGTCTACAAAATACTGGCCCTGAAGTCCATAGCTTCCCTGACAAAAAAAGGTAAGGTTTGGGGGGAGGGGCAGGGGGTTTTGTTCCCCTACATCTGCCATATCATTAGATTTCAGATTGATTTCAACTATCAAGACAAGAGTAGATAGGTATCACAACAATTCAAGTATTGTGAGAATAATACACATTATTATATTAGGCCGGTGACACACTAGTATGTACACCGTACTTGTATAAACGAAATACATGTACCCGTTCTCCCAACAGGAGTCAAACCTATGACCTACCAATTACCAGTGTGGATGCTCTACCACTGAGCTACAGTAGACTCATACCCAGAGCTACATTGTACACTGTAATTGAAGGGGTGCCTGGAAAAAAGCCCTTGGTGAATTCTGATGAACTGTTAGATTCTCCTTCCAAATTTTCTTGTTTTCACTTGTGAAAGAAAAGGAGAATTTGACCTTACATCAAAAGTCACTTAGGGCCTTATTCCATGCACCCCTTCAATTAAAGTATGTATTTGATGCAACTTTCCAGACGTTCTTTAAGACTTACTTAGAATTTCCTCAGCATTTGCAGCTTCTTCTAACCGCAGTAAATGTGTTATTTGATCTTCCTCTTCCACAAGATCCAGCTCTTGAGTGACTGCAGGGTGATCCTGTTCATGAAACAGCAGATTTATGTAAATTAATGCCCTGGACAACTGTCCTGAGGGTGTCCGCAATAAAGGTATAGTTGACTGTGTAATAATACTGACAACAGTAAGTGTCTTCAATAGCGAGAGTCCGTTATGGCGGGAATTTTTTTCAGTCAAACGTCTGTAATTTATTTTCGCCAGGATTTAGCTGCTGTCGGTATTATTGGGGGTGTCCGTAATAGTGAGGTGTTGACAAGGTGAGAGTTGACTGTATTTAGCAGAAAACTTAGACCAGGACAAGTGGCCAACAAAACAAGCTGCATTGGTTCAGACTGCTGAGATCCTGCCACTGCGTTTAGTGAGACCACCTTAGCTTAACAACATGGAAAATAAAGCAGCTGTGTAGGGAGGGACAACTTCCTGACTACTTTGCCCAGAATGAAAACATTTTGGTCTCATTAGCTGTTGTCCCAGCTTACACGGCTTTCAGAATAGAATTTCACTTCAGATCATAATGGCTGATCCATAAAATTTAAACTTTGGTGGATCCATCCCTTTAGGTAAGTGCAGGGCCCTCTCTCAAATGATGGATTTGCTTCTCTTTGTGAAATGAAATATCTTTAGTATCTCACCCCTACAGGCCTCGCTTTTGGTAAAAAAAAAAAATAAGCAGGGGTGAAGGCAACCCTGGGGCCCTCCCCTATATCCACCACTGTCCACACACATTTCCATATCTACAAATCTTGCACACAAGGTCTCTGGGAAGAATATTGAGTATGCACACTACAGTGGGATTGCTGTATAGAGTGCACAGGCATTTACGTTATTGAGGGAGTGAATGTGAGCAAGTGGCATATCATCCAAGTTGGAATCGCAAAGCAAAAAAAAACTGACTGCTATAAGTAGAACTCACTTACCTTGAATCCATCTTTTCTTACAGCAAACATTACTTCAATCATGTACTGGACTCGCTTGTCAATTTCTGCACTGTGAAGGATGTTGCGAAGTCTCTCAAATACAGCTGTGTAGAATAATAAAACACATTCATGGCAACTGACTCTAAGAACTGCCGCAATACATGTAGATATTAGGCCTCAATTGATTTTGGCATCAATGGTCTACACTATAATTGGTTCTGCTTGCCAAGAAATTAATAATAATTCATAAGCCCATAGACCTATCAAATGATCGATAAAACATCACGTGGAGTGGTTTTAAAACGCAATAAAAGGATGGGGTGTTTAATGTTTTTCTCATATGCTAATTTCCAATGTTCACAAAAGCATCATTGTTATGAAGTCTCTTGACACATGCTTTTCCAGAAATGTTTTTGAAGCCATTCAAAAAACTCGCAGCACGTGTTTTATTGGGTCTAAAACCACTCGGCTGCGTCTTGTGGTTTTAAACCCCAATAAAACTAAACAAATTAACTGGTAAAAGATGTATAAATTTATCTATTTATTGAAATCCAAAAAGAAAACTGGGGGTAATCATGCATTTTTTAGAGATAAATAAGTAACAATAAATTCTAAAAAGCAGTAAATACAACGTAATGAGTCACTTTTTTTTTTCAAAATATAACCTTTGTTATGAAAAAGGCATGATTACCCCCTATTTTCTTTTTGGATACCAAAAGCACTTGCTAAGTTCTGCTTTCTCTGCATAGTTTTAAACCATGCAAAAGCAGTTAGGCTCACTAAGACGGCCTTGGAATACGCAGACATACCATGAACACCACGTGAAGAGACTTCTGTTAACTTCATTCCAACTTCCTTCAAAAATCCAATCTGGAAGCGAAAGTAAAGAACTAAAAAGTAAACTCTCCCATACAAGCTGCATGGATCAATGCCTGCACAAGCTTTCACAAATTTATAAAAAATCTGTACATTAAACAGACAATGTACTACAGTGCATGGCTGCAGAAATTAAGTCACAAATTAAACCACTTACCGCAACCTCCACGCTATCATCTGTAGGTTTGTGAAGAAGCAGTGTCAGAATCTCAAGTGCTAAAATCTCATGTGCCTACAGCATAGAAACATACAGTCACCCACAGGGAACATTAAAAGCTGTTTCAATTAAATTATACAGGTGTATTGTCAAAAATTAATTCAAAATTGTGAGGAATCAAAAATAATGTAATAAAAAGTACAAGTCATTTGCAAGGTAAGATACCACATCATAATGTAAAGGAGCTTATTAAAAACCTGGATCACTGGATAATGCAATTCCAGAGTTTTCATTGGCTATAATGCCATGCCTGAGAAAAGTGGCCATTAAAGGGGCTGTGTTACCTATTTTTATTGTCACTTTTAGCAGCCAAAAAACATATTATTTTGTAGAAATGTAAACTTCAAAACACTGGTTCAGTTTTCTTAACAATAACCCTACTAGTGCACTAGTATCATTCATCCCTGGCTGCAGATGACTACGATGCAAAAGGAAATCGCTCAGAGAAATCATTTTATAATCCCCCCTCCCCTGTTGCTCCAAGAGCAATTTCATGTTTAAGAGAAAAGTTTCAAAGCCAAAAAAAATAATATTCAAGTTTTGACCAACATACAGCAAAATCTCTGTGACAGTGGTCACCCCTTTAAATTGTCTTCAGTTATACTAGTGCCAGGAGGCTACAATGGAACTACTGAACTCCCACAGCAAAAACAAACATTTTTTTTTTTTACAAAATGTTTACTTCAATGCAAAGTGTACTACAATGCACTTACAACTTGTTGGTTGACCAAATGAGCAATGAATCTTGTTGAGGATAAGCACACAGTCTGCAAGACAATAACAAGAACAGATTTGTCTGTAAGTACATGGGCATGTACATGTAAGCTTGTATTACTCACACAACTTTACCCTGTTAATAGAATGGATTATTTAGTTTGATGTTTACCTCTGACAGTTAATGACAGCAAGCTTCTGTTTCCAAATACTACAGCTAAATATTTCTGGACAGCTACATATTACAAGATGAACAAAAATATAATCACAGTTATAATCACCAATTTAAGCACACGTACCTTGTCATTCCTCCTGTAAGCTCGTCGGAATTGCAGAATCAGTCTGCGCAGTAAAAGTTCTCCATTTTTGGGAAACTGCAACAAAGCCAATGTACATGTAACATCACCATTTTATCTTAGATTACACTGGATGTTTCTACATACGTGCATAATTATATGCAGTTAAATGCCATATATACATGTAACAAATGAAGGCAAAAACAAAGACTAGTTTGTCCTGTGAAGGTCAACAGTATCAGACGAGTATGGAATTTTATACTTTATTTAGCACATACTCAGACAGAGCACTTCAATTCTTAATTACCATTTTTCCATGTGTGTACACACAATGTACCAATGTACCATCCCTGGTCTTTTTTCTGCCCCCTCCCTCTCCTCCCCTTCCCCTTTTTCCACTTTAAACTCAATGTGATGGGTGCCTGAAGGACATGCAGGGGTTCACATGCTGCATGGATTACTGGAGTGATGGGAGGGGAACACTGAATAGGGCCCGGATGATCAGGGAGGAGAGCCCAGGATATCCAAGACACCCATCTTCCCTGCAGCATGATTTACAGTACTTATTTGAAAACAAACAATAAAGAAGGCAGTCACTGTATTAAAAGCATTGTACTCTACAAATCATGATGTTTACAATCTTCAAAGACAACTCAAGTGAGATGCAGACCTGCAACAATCTCTACAACAATTCTAAATTTCCCTTGTTATTGCTGGTGCATACATGTGCTTAAGGTGGGAGGTAGGTCAGTATTTCCAAGAAATCAATAGACAAGTCAGTCAAGAATAGGGAAAAACAATTTACATGTATACTCACAAACCTTTGTGTTCAGTATAGACACTAGGGCTGCATACACATGAGTGAATGTGGGCGACGCTGCCTGAGCTCGGATGATTGACTGACAGAGTACACCTCTGCAACAGAAATAACAACAAGCTGTAACCTGGTATAGGGAAGAGGGATGGTGTAATGGTGAGAGCATTTGCCTCCCACCAACATAACCTGAATTGGGTTCCATCCCAGCGTCTTCAATAACACTTGTACATGTACATGTATGTGGGTTGAGTTTGTTGTTGATTTACTGTCCTTGCTCCCAAAGAGTTCTCTTTAGGGTACTCTAGTTTTACAGTCGGGCAATCGCGACCTGCACAGTTTGCAATGTCTTGCATGGCTGGTTGAGAGGACAAAGAAACAGAACAATGCTCCCAACTGGAAAAACAATGCAGCTGCAGGTTATCAGGGCCCAGTGAAATAGAGCTTTTGAAAGAGGCAGGTCTTCTGTTTACCCTCTCCGCAAAAAAACCTTCCAAAATTAATTTCAATTTGATCTGCCATCAGAGTGCTACTTTTTGTTTAGTTGCTTGGCTGTTAAGTTTTGCTGTATTTGCTCAATCAAAAGCAAGAGGCAGCCTTATGATGTTGTGAACTGAAATTGTCATTATTTTACCTTTTACCAATGGAAAATGGTTAGCTACGTACATGTATAGCGCATGGGGTCAAAGTGTAAATAGAGAATATAAACTGGCACAAATTCAAGCCAATTTAATATGCAAATGAATAGCCTGACATTGATACATGTATTAAGGAAGCCCAATTAGCAAGGAAACCAAACACAATACATAACTACCTTCCTCGCACAATATTTTCCTGGAAAAGTTCCCTCACAATGTTGCCAATGTTTGATGTATTAACCTGTGGTGAAAGTTGAAAAATATTAAGCTCAGGTTTCGAACTTCTTTCAATTGGAAAATACATCTCTAAGCAGTCACATTGTACTTTTAATTAGTAAAGATTATCAATTAAAGAAAATTATGATTCTTTGCATCTTTTTCAAGATGGAGAGAACATTTACCTTGCAGACCCCATTACTTCGCTTTTCAATAACATGTGGACTCTGAATTTCAATATTCAACCAACCGTTGTAACCCTTTTCACTGCTGTCAAACACTGCAGCAGACTTCTTAGAAAACAATAAAGATGCAACGGGGTCAAGTGGTCATGTTCAGGTGCTGTGATTGGCAAATTTCAATCCTCTCTCATAATTGTTGGTTTCCGTGTTTTTGCAGTCAGCTGGTTGTCGCTGTACTGATTGAAGGTAGTAAAACATGCAAATAGTTCCAAGGTTGGAGTTCAAGTTCGATTCAGAAGCCGTATGTTATTGAAAGGCGCAGTAATGAGGAGAGAGGTGAAAAGAGCCTCAAATGAACCGTTGTACGCCATACGAAAAATAAAACTATAGAAAATTTAAATCCTAAAGTTCAACATAAGAGGGACAGTATCACGCTATTTTTAGTAACACATTAAAAATTGAAAAGACACTCGGTTGATAGCAGCCAAGATATAATGACCAAAATTCCATTAAAAGACTATCAGAGTGCAAAGAAACTATCCACGGATATTTTTGCCGGCAGATGATCAAAATAAAAATGGGTTCAGATTTAAAAATGTCGGGCCAACGTTTTCAATTTTTGCTGTCGGACCTGTCGTAATGCACTAAAAATCGTTCATACTATATTTTGGTTCAACCTTTCGTCTCAGTAGAATCGCTATTAATATTTCTTTAAATTTGAGATTTAGAAGTTAATTAACACAGTGGTTAAATTTTAAATTTAGTGATTTTTTGCCCAAAATCATGATATCTCCCATGACACTGCCCCTTTAGGATTTTCTGTTTTATTCAGAGTACCCTCGTTTGTGGCTTGTGATAAGTCATCGGAGAAACCTAGCGCCATTTTCAACCCACAGTTTGGCCATAATTAATTTTTGATATGACACTGGTCCATTCGATCTGTCCACAACCCTTCCAGTATTAATTAAAGTTGTGAGAGTGATTCTGACTTTCAGTTTGGTCAAAGAAATGCTTAACAGCCACCCAGGTTTAGGCTACTGTATATAAACAAGACTGTACACCTGAATGCAGTGTGTTCTTTAGTCAGTCTGGCCACTACATTAATGGTAATACTGTACAGTCATGTAACTAAAGAAAGCATTTGGTACCATTATGTATTGGACAAAACTAATTTTGTACGCAGTGTACCTTGTTCACAAGTCCATTGATGCTTTTCTTAAGAGCTTCCCAACTGAGACGCTGATATGCTTCACTGAAATTCAAGGTATGGACAGTATCATTTATTTGTTACCTTACGGCTTATAATAATGAAAACTGATCACAGCTACAGCTGTATTCTTGAAATGGTTTCAGATATCATGCGAAAGGTTACAAATCAGCCTGTCAACCGTTTTATCCCCAACTTTGAAAAAAATAATCAGATTATCTCAATTTTGCTGACAAGATCAGGCAAGGTCTTCTGCAAACACCTTAACTCACCTGCTCTTGTCTTCAATGCTCTCCTGCATCATTTTAAGTCTTGCTGGTGGAATGTATGCACCTCCTGAATAAAAATTAAAAAAGAAAAGCACATGAAGCATGTAGGAGTATTGCTACTCTTCCCTGGATGGGATGCTGGTCTATTGCAGGGTCAACCCAGTCAACCACTAAACAACCGTACCTGCCACAAGTTCACAAAAACTAGAAAAATGCTAATAATAAGATATCATTTCCAACCTGGCCATCAATACGGTCACATTCACTGTATTTTAGATTAATATGCCTTTTATCCTGGTTTACACTGTGTGTGTACATACAAAGAAAAGCATTCATTCGTTTTCTAAAATGTGTAAAGAGGAACCGCAAGTTTCATCGTTACCCTGAGTTGGTGCAAAAAATTCCCTGACCTTGAAAAAAAAAAAAAAGAATCTGTTTTTCTCTGACTCTTTTCTGACCATACAATGTACAGTGTGGCAACCTGTACAGTGTATGCCACTGTAAAGCAGACACCTCTCTGAAGAAGCCCCTGAGAACTGGTGCTGGCCCAACTGTACAGTGCACATGCCTGTGTCTGTAGCTAAACTTGCTTTAAGTTATAAATTCTAATGCAGATAGCTACATGTACATGTAGAGGTCATACTGTAGGAGTCCACCTTAGAGAGAGCTCACAGCTCTGACATAAAATATATGTAAAGGTAAAGGGATAAGTTTTTATTAAGCAACTGTGGTGCTGCGTCAGTTGGGGAACAGAAACAAGATTTGGTTTTATTGACTGAGCTGATATATGTAACTTAAGGTGATTTGGCCACCATAAAGAGATTCCCGTGCACTCCAATCTCTTTATGGTTGCCAAAATTACATTATCAACTCAATGTTTAAACCAATAAATATTAGTGTAGAGTCCACAAACCTGTTTTTGTTAGAAGAGGATTGTTAGGATTTCCCTTTTTCTTAGCAGGTGCTGCAACCTCTTCTGTTTTATCATCTTTCTCTCCTGCTCCTTCTTCTGTTCTTTCCTCTGTTCTTCTGCCAGACCCACCATCCTTATCATGTTCCTCTGAAGGGCTGCGCTCACGCCTCTGATGTTTCTTCTCATCATCTGATGGTGTGTCTCGTCGTCGTCTTCTTTCAGATCTATGATCTCTTCTTCTTCTGTCACTTTCTCTATCGTTATTTCCATCACCACCCCCAACATCATCATCATCATCACTTCTACGTCTTCTTCTGTGTCTTTCTTGTTCCCTTCGACGTTCTGTCCTTCGATCAGATGTCCTGTCATCATCACTATCACTCCTCTGTGTTCTCCTGCGATGTTTTCTCTCATCCTCATCCTCATCACTCTTATTTTTATTCTCCTTGTCTTCTTTACTGCGTTTTCTACAAAAGTAGCAACATCAACAACAGGTTTAATTTACATAGTACTGATCTCGTACCATGGTTATTGAGAATACATGTAAATGTGCTCTTGTGAATCAATCACAAAGTCAATACCTCGCAAATTGTGTTTTTTCAAGACAGGCATGCATTTTCACATAATTTATATACTTGACTATAATTTTAGAATTTTGTTTATTAACTTTAATTACTTATTTAATTTCTTAATTTTAAAAAAGGCCATGTCTAGACCACTATAACACAAGTTTAAAATATGAAAAACAGGTCAATAATGACAATGGTCTTTACTATATATTTATTTACAGGCCAACACCAAATTTTGAATCTCACTGTACATTATATGCATATTCAACCATAAATAAGTCTTTACTAGTCAATGTACCTCTGGTAGTCACTTCCAGACTTGTCGTCATGGTATCGCCTCTTATCATGATGGTCCCTAGAACTGGAAAGTGTAAAGTACATGTAAATGTACATGCAACGTTTATTTAATTTAATATTCCTGACAGATGAAAAAAGCAAAAAGTACGTTTATATTAGAGTTACCTTTACTTATTACAGCTACTGTTGTAAATTACATGTAAGTTACAATGATTCTTTTAGTTAGTATGATATTTGAATTTTTTTTCTTCTTCCCCAGCCTTGATTAGTTTTACTACCCGGGGTGGAAGAATTTTTGTATTGATTTATTTGCTTGTAATGTAATAAAGCTTTGTTGTTGTACCAAAAGGACAACCTCATTCCTAAGGTCTCTCCTCTACCTGTCCCAACGAGTGAGAAAAATTGAGCTTTGCGCAACAAAGTGGAAGCCTGGTTTTGGAGTGGACAAGAAATCTTGACAAAGAGTATCAAAAGAAGGACCCCTCCCTCAGTCTAATCTTTAAGGACACATGTGACCAGCCCCAACCAGGTTCTCTCCCTCTCTCGCTCCTTGGAACGGGAAGAGAAGAGACCCTGGGAACAAGGTTGCCAAAAGGTTAGTTCATGTATTTGGACAAATGGCACATCGCAAACAATCAGAAAAGTAAGCGCACATCAGCAATCGATTATCTCAAATGTTTTGCAGTTAGTAGGATGAATTATAAAAGGAGATGTTGAAAGCAAGGCCCAGTCCTCCCTGCCCTAGATATGGAAGAAGACGAACGTCTAATTAAAGTAAGTGACATTAAAATAATCAAGCTACTGGTTGTTGGCATATTTTGACAGGGCTTAGTCATACCATTCCTGAAAAGCGTTTTTAGAACCTAATTTAGCCATTTAAGCTTAACAAGTTCTAACTTTGATTTACCATTTAAATTAAGATTTGTCGAGTGGCAGTTTAACTTTGTACTTAAATTCTGGACTTACTATCTGTCAAGCGGTGATCTTGAGCGCGATCTTGACCTTGCACTGCCAGCGATGGGTGAATTCGAATGACTTACAGGCTTCTCAAAAAAAAAAAGAAGCAAGAACTAGTTATTATCAAGCAATGCAAAACAGATCTTTGAATCTCTTCTCAAAGGATAAAAGGAGAAACATTCAGACCATTACATTCCATTCCAGTAGCGTATTTCAACGGTTTTCTCCACACTGAAGAAGGGTTATATACCCGAAACGTCTGTGTTTCTTTCAAACCATTTTTGACACTTTTTGATAATTATTTTTATATCAATCCACTCCGAAAACATTTTCAAGTGTCACGCATTTCCTTTCTCCGAAACATTCAGACCATCTCACCTTAACAACACTGCGTATTCTGGAGCGTTCAACCGCCGCCATTTTGGATCCTCAAGTTATTAAAATTCTTCAATGAGTTCCCATAGGTTTCTCCACTAAAATGGTACGAGATTTCCTTGAATTTTTGTCTTTTGTGGCTAAGATTTTGGGCTTACAAGCGTTGTCTTGATCTTCCAACACAGAAAACGCACGACCTTCGCTTTAGCAATGTAACCGCGCCTAAGCTTTGCTCCAAAAAGACTGGGCACTGATATCCTTGCGTTACGACAACGCGACGTGACAGACGTTGCATACGCGTTACATAATAGACATAACCCGTTTTCACACCGTGGCGAAAATATAATACTCACAAATGTATTCATTAGAAATATTAAATTAAATTAGAGCCACGCGTTCGAGGATAACCATGGGTGCGACTTGAATCAAATTTCAACCAAGAAACTCACTCTTTCCTGTTGCCTAGAAACAACTTTCTGTGACAAGTGATAACTACAGCGTACGAACTAGACTTCAAAAGTCACGCTCGTACTCGCACCCTTATAATTTGAAGGAGAGAAAAACCTCTATCTCCAAGTTGAAATAGAGGTAGCGTGTGTGTGTATGTTGGGAGGAAGGCTGGGGATTTGGGGGGGGGGGGGGGGGTCTGGCATGTGGTCCATCTCATCATCAACACTGAACTGATAGACACGAATAGAAACATCAGGCCTTAGGTTAATGTAAAACAATTGTATCTAATATGTTTTACCCACAAAAGAGTTCAATTAAAAAAATGTGCCAGGCAAAATGGACCAAGGTGGGTTGTTCTCTTTGCATTCGAAATGACATATACAGCTATTTCCATTAACGTTGTCGGATTAAAATCAAGCTAAAAGACAAGACCGCAATGTTTTGTGGGATTATTTTTTAAGAACAATTTCATCAAAATCATCCCTGCACGTGCAGGTCATTGTACTGCCAATTACAACCTTTTGTTTTCTCCAGGCATGACTGATTTCGATGAATTTATTCATAAAAATCCCACGTAAACTTTCGGTCTTGTCTTCACGTTAGTTGAAATGACTGTATATACCCTGTTGAAACATTCAAAAAATTGGGAATTTTCTTAACAGCCCTGTTCAAGAAATTATTTATACAGTTTACTTCAAGAATCAATTTTAGAAAGTAATTGCTTTGTTAGTTCAATAGGCTGTTGCATCTGGACGTATACAAAACATGGACCCAGGTCCATGGACCACCCCTGTGGACTGGGTCCATGGACCACTCCACCCTTTGGACCCGGTCCATGGATCACCACTAATAAATTTTCGAAGGCATATTTTACCTGCCAATATAATAAAGGATGGACTGCGGACTGAGTATAAAATACAGATTAAATATGGCGTTCAATATGTAATTCACCTTCTACTTTCTATGTAATTGAGATTTTATGCATGCTTTTACCACTATTGAGCTTTATACGCAATCCATATTTAGTTTTCTTTGCAATCGTAGAGTCTGATTTCTGGTGAGTATATGTACTGACGAGGTGGATTTCGTTCTTCATCACACTTTTTCAAACAAATCATCCGGGCGCAAGCAGAATGAGAAAGACTGGGCCAAGTTCCGAGTATTTTTATTAGGGGATGGACTACGGGATGCAGAATTCAGAAGACCATTGCTATTCTTTTGGAGTCATACGTTGTCGAAACTAAACTAAACTTTACATGTGCAGTCAAGAAATGCGGATAAAACGAAGCCTATTGGAGTGTAAACAAACACATGCCATCACATGAAGTAGGAACAAGATAAAAGGTTGGTTTCGTTTATGATCTGTTGCAAAAGGTGCTCGCGAAGAGCAGTGTTTACATTTCGAGATATCGGGTGGAGGGCCAATTCTGCATAACCAACCTCTTTGGGAAAAACCCTATCCTATTGAACTAAAATTAAAACTCTGCGCGAGATGATCATGAAAATAGCAGTCCTCAGGGCTAGTCCATGGACTGGGTCCACGAGGTGGTCCATGTTTTGTATACGTCCGTTGCATCTGTATTACAACAGTTAATGTGGGGAGGGAAGTGGAGGTATAGTATCACAGGGATTTGGGGTCTTTTCAAAACTCAAACCATTTAATCTACAGATAATGACCAAATTTTGTTACACTGAAGCATCTCTGACCATAGGAGGACTGGGTCAGAAAGGGCTGCAACTTTAAAAAAATTAGCAAGTTTTCGTATTTTCATCTCCAAGTGCGCTAAAACGAATCATGTTAACAGAGAAAGTTCAATGATTATCAATTTACCACTTCTTCATTTAGCAAGGCCATTATGCTTATATATATATATTTTTTTGATACTACATGTAACAGCAAGCCTTGTAGTCTACATGTAAGTAGATAAAAGTAAAATAAAGCCTCATGAAGCTTCTTGGAAGCATAAAAAGTTAAAATTTAATATTTACAAAAGCCCATCTTATAGAATAAAATACAAATCACTAATACAATTTTAAAAAATCTGACCACAGTTCAAATATAAAAATATATTTAATATATTCATAACAATTACTTGTAAGTCTCAAGTATGAGGGTCCCCAATAGGTTTTTCGGGATCCGTGGCTTTTTGAAAGGTCGGGATTCGGGATTTTAGGCGAAAAGAGCGACGATATTCGGGATTAGAATTAAGGACGGGACGCGGGATTTGACGAATTTTACGAAGAGGGATGCGGGAAATGTTACTATAAGGAAACGAGATCTGGGAAGTACGGTGTCGAAAATGTACAATGAAAATCTAGTTGTTACCGTCCTGGAAGAGAAAATAAATGTCTTTACAGATAAAATTTCTTTGTACTACCTGAGACTTTGCAGTTAACTTGAGCCGTTAAGCCTAAACAAATGCAACAGAGCTGGCTTACACAACGGTATAAACGAGTTAATTCAAATAGCTCCGAATGATAAGAAAACCTCCATTCGGAAAATTTGAGTAGTTTCCTTCATGGTCAAAATCAAAAGGTCAACAGAAAGATCTCACCACATTTTGATGGAAAAAGAAAATCTCTCAGAAACGTACTCAGGAAAGCACTTAATCCAGAAGTCACCTGTCACCTTTTCAAATATCTGTTGCAGTCCCAAGTAGTGGTACATGTACGTGAGTAGCAATGCTCTTCAGACTTTGATGACAGAAAAGTTTTCCAAGGATCAATGTGATAAGAAAGGCAGCAGTCACCATTCAATTGAGAGAAAATAGAAAAAAAAAAAAGGAAAAAAGAACAAGCTCTAAAAAGAAATTGCACAAGACTTATCAGTTGACTGACGTGATTCGCAGGAAACTTTGAAAACGTCTAAATAAAATGAACGATGTTGTCGTTATGGTGCAAAGAAATAGCAGAAATAATCTTACAGCTAATTTCTCGCGTGACCATAGACCAGAACAAAGATCAGTGCTCAGATTTGCAGTGCGAGTTTACACCAACTGAAAACTGCCTTTTTTCGTCGAGGTAAGAAGCTTGAAAGAAATTATGACCTGACCGGGATCGGGATTGTGCTAAAACAGCGGTCGG
The DNA here is from genome assembly GCF_977016875.1 of Pavona decussata. Taxonomy (NCBI): domain Eukaryota; kingdom Metazoa; phylum Cnidaria; class Anthozoa; order Scleractinia; family Agariciidae; genus Pavona; species Pavona decussata. The sequence goes on from NW_028145943.1 coordinate 422,613, forward strand.
GATTACGGGATTGAGTGAAAATTTTGTCCAAGATGGCGGGATTGAAGAACCCTATTGGGGACCCTCATGTATCACAACTAGGTTATATTTTAGTTGGTGTTGCCATGCAGAACCTTACGTAATTTTTGAAGATCTATAATATTATTGAACTGGGTTGCCACTTATCAGGACAATAAAAATTCCCTGACATTTCACTGACCACAAAAACGTTCTCATGCAAGGACCATAGATGGCAAATTTTTTGCCATTATAGAGCCAGCGATGAAGCCACAGAAATCAGTTCCTTTATCCTTTTAGCACCGATATCAATATTCATTTTCTCATAACTGTTCTCAAAAGTACTAGTGATGAGAATTTGTTTACACATCAAAACAACTTGTCCTTGGTAATCATTTTCATTATTCTCATAATCTGAGTGCTTGAACAACAGTGAATATATTGAAATTGTAAAATTAGCTAACTGTTCACTCTCTTTCAGGTAGAACTTTGTATTTCCCTGACATATCATGCAGAATTCCCTGACTGTATTAATAGATATAGTTGTTTTTTTAGTTCACGTTTTAAGCTGTTTCTTGTTCTGATTTGTTTGTTTCTTCTTTGACTGTGATGTATTTAAAATTAATGTAAATGGCGTTGGCTCTCTCAATAAGCACTATTTTGCTCTTAGAGCAAATGTTGAAATAAAATATTGTTTAAATAAAAAAAAAAAGAATTCCCTGACTTTACCCTGACCTCGAAAAAATTATCTTTTCCCTGAATTTTCCCTAGCCTGACCATGGCAACCCGTGACAAAGACTATGTTAAATGTATTCAAAGGCAATTTGTTTGAGGTACATTACACTAAAGCATCATTATACATGAGGCACCCTATGAGCACAAAAAAACTTTGGTGTAAATATTTAACGCTCCTCTTCATGCAATGCTTTTGAAGCAAAAATTAGTTGGTAGCTGAGACCAGAAGGCTCTGTAACAGTTTCCATGGTGACGTGCATAAACCCTCCATCTTTCAGCTTCTCTATATAGGCCTCAGGGCGCCAGTGAGGTCCATACTTCATAAAGCCTTTATCAGAAGCTTCTTTTAGCCTCTCGTGCATAAGACCTGTTATCATCAAACCACCCGGCTTCATGACTCGTTTAAGTTCTGAAATTCCCTCATCAAGGTTTGGCCAAAAGTAGTAGCAATTTGTGTGGAATACGCGGTCAAAAAGGTTGTCTGAGTATGGAAGTTCCATGACGCTACCTAAATGGATTTCTAGCTTCTGCTTGTCCATTGAGGATTTGAAATGTTTTTTCACATGATCTACCTGATAGAAAAAAAAAATAAATAGTTCATTTTATTAGGGCAAACATGTGTTACTTAGCCTGCGTTGCAGCCGGACTTGTCAGTGCTCAAGACCCTGACCTGTCACTCAAGACCCATAAAGAACTCGACCATACCAGAGATTGTATAGACTGTCTGCGATGCAGGCTAGCATTGCTTCATGTTAACTAAAATCGCTATTTTCAGGATTACAGACATCGAGCCATTGGCCTAATGTCTACCATGCGTCATACTTTAGAGTTGGAAACATTAAGACCCCAGTCAGCTCCAGCCACTAAGCACATTAACTATAAAATGGGCCATTGAGATGATAAATCAGGCTTAAGGGGAACAAAGAGATGAAAGAATTTTGGGGGAGTTGGAAGCTTTAAATTTTGTATTCTGGGAGGAGTTATGGAAGGAGGTGAAAAATAGACTTTTTTTATTTTTATTACTTTACTATTATAATTATTATTATTATTATTATTATTATTATTATTATTATTATTATTACTATTATTTTTATTATTATTATTATGCGCAGTAAAACTATCTGTATGCACAGTATAAGAAAGCACCACAGGGCGTGTAGCGTAACCTGTGAGCCAAGCGAAAGTTAAAATACATATATAAAAAATATACATAATATATAAAAAAATATAAAATATATAAAAAGACCTGTAATCATCAAGCCACCCGGCTTCATGACTCGTTGAAGTTCTGAAATTCCGTCATCAAGGTTTGGCCAGAAGTAGTAGCAGTATAAGTATTATTATTATTATCATTATTATCATTATTATCATTATTATTATTATTATTATTGTTATTATTATTATTTATTTTTCGATGGGGGGAGGAACTAATTTATACATGTTTTTAAAAAGCTTCCAATGACAAATCTGGTAAAAAAAAAAGCAAATGTTCAGTTTGTATGCTTGGTATTTCTTGCGGGTGAGGGATGTGTACGTCTGTAGTTTTGACTAATGGGAATTTTGGAGGTATTACAATATGGCTTCATTTGCTCTTCCCTTTTAGATCAGAGTATCCCAACATTCTAGGGCAAAGACAACAAAGGACTAGAGAGATTTCGAATTATGTTTACGCCAAACGGCAGAAATGACCACGTGACCACATTTACCCTATATTTGCCGCTCGCTGTTTTCAGTTTCTCAGTAAAATATTGAGTACAGTCAAAACTGTATATAATGGCCCTGTATTAAGCGGCCACCCTCTATTAAGCGGCCAGTTTTTAAAGTCCCGATTTTTCACGCATACAAGCGCTGTATTTGTTACCCGTACTAGACGGCCACCTCTATTAAGCGGCCGCGGCCACCCTGTAGCAGTCCCATGTTTGTCTTTCTTTGTTATGTTTACCTGTGCTAAGCGGCTACCCTTGAATGGAAACTAAGCCATATGCACAGTACCATGGATAACCGGAATTGTTGCTGGCAGTGCCGACAGTCAACGACTTGCTCTACAAACAAAAGTTTCAAATTCCGAGGCGCCAAACCCACGTGTCCCACTTGTTTAAGTTGCTGTAATTCTTACCCTATTCCTATTTTAACTTGAAGAATTTTATTATATATTGTACATGTGTTACTTTTAATTAGCAACATTACCGTTATAACTCCACTTCGATCGTAACAACTATGAAATGACGGAAAGAAATATTTTGCTGTGAACTGCAAGTCACTAAAGTAAGTGAGTTAGAAATACAGTACTGTACACCGTACAAGAGTAGAGGACAATTAATTGCACAGTTTTACACAATGTTACATTATATTATACTATAAAGTTACAAGTTGGCACTGAACTTTGTTTAAGGACAGTGCCTACTATTGTTACTGCGCATACGTTCTGCGCATCGCGAGATACTCGGGTTTCCTATGGGTGGTGCCTACTAATACAGGAATATTTTTACGCGGTTTAAATTTATACGGAGAAAGCAGAACTTACCAAATGCTTTTGGTATCTCAAAAGAAAATTGGGGGTAACCATGCGTTTTTCAGAGATAATGAAGCTTCAATTTAGGAAAAAATCCCATACATTGCTTTATATTTTGGCGTTTTTTAGAGATATTATTGCTTAATTATCTCTGAAAAATGCATGGTTACCCCCAATTTTCTTTTTGGATTCCAATAGGCCTTGCTGAGATCTGCTTTTCCCGCATAGTCATAAACCGCACAAAAATACTTCGGTATTAGTAGGCACCGTCCTTAAAGTATTGATCTCTTGAAAGAATGTTGATTGTCCTGTTGTCTCCTTGCATGATATGTTTTTGTATGATACACCATTAAAATTGACATTAGACAACGCCCAGTGAGTAATTTTAGTGATCCTGTATTAAGCGGCCAGTTCCCCAAGTCCCGAGGGTGGCCGTTATATACAGGTTCGACTGTAGTTAATATTTAGCATCAAAGGTCAGAATTAATTTTGCACTATTCTCATCTGCGTATTAGTTTTCTCAAGAAAACATAAACATGAATCTTGCATTTGCCATTTGCTGTAAATGCAATTCTAAATCTCTCTATTATCATGATTACAACTCAATAATTACCATCTGTTCAGAGATGTCAACACCGTGAACCTTGCCACTTCCATGCTCCACTTTTTTCAAGGCAGCATCTAATCCAGCTCCGGGACCAAAGCCAACCTCAAGGACCTGATGATCGGGTTGAATATCCAGATGCTCAACTACTACATTTTCCACGCCTTTGTTGCCCCTTTGAAGAATTACCTGCAGGACAAAATGAACATAAAAATTAATCATTTCCCTTTTAGGGAATAGCATTTGCTGTAGTGTGTAAATAATATAAGTTGATGAGTTAACCATTGAGGTAATTTTGATAGCTATTTTAATTGCCCTTTGTTAAGGGCAGGGGTATTTTGCAGAATGTAAGCTCAAATGAGGCTGATTGAGAATTAGTTAGCATATGAACATTACTAAATTTCCATATCAAAAGCAGTAAGGTCTGTATAACAACAAAGTTAACTCCAGCCTCGCTTCGCTGAAGAGATTGATCACAACGAGGCTGAATGGAGGAATATACATTAGCAGAAATGTGTGTAAATATTAAGGACAGTACCTAATTTGCTACTGCGCAGCTTAACTAGGGAATACCCCACCACTCCAAAGTAATCTTGAAAAGAGTGGCTCATGGCTACACAGCCACGTGGCTACGTGGCTATGCAGCTATGCGTACGAGCCTAAACAAACGCTCTACACCACAGGTATTCCAAGCTGTATGAGCGTTAAAATAAAGACCTTTGTTTTGACCTTTGTAATTTGAGTGTCACGATGAGTGTTACGCAATGGCGTAAATTATAAGGGTTTGTATGGGAATTTACGAACGTGTTTTGGAATCGAAAATAAAGGGCATGAATTGGAAAAAAAATGGCTTACCTTGTCTCCTCGGTATCTTGCCAGTGTTTGTGTGCCGTATTTTGGCCATTTCAGTGCGATTTAGTGGGTTTTAGGTTTGCTGATTTCATAACATAGAGAGGAAATCAGCAAACCTAAAACCCACTAAATCGTAGCTGCGTAGCCGCGTAGCCACGTAGCTGCGTAGCCACGAAGCTACGTGAGGGAGAGGGGGTGGTATTTGCCACTGTTTCTGCGTAGCCACGTATCCACTCGTTTCAGGGTCACTTTTGGAGCGGCGGGGTATTCCCTCTATATTGTTGCACGGTTTAAAACTAAGCAGACAAAGCACTCAGCAAGTGCTCTTAGTATCCAAAATGACTGGGGGTGACCATGCATTTTTCAGCGATATTAATAAAAAAAGCTTCAATTTGGAAAAAAACACCATACATTGCCAAGCTTTTTAGAATGAGCTTAATTATCCCTACAAATGCGTGGTTACCCTCAATTTTCTTTTTGAATTCCAATAGCCCTTGCTAAGATCTACTTTTCTCGCACAGTCATAAACCGCGCAAAAATATACTTCGGTATTTAGTAGGCACCGTCCAACAAGATAGTCGTTCACGTACAAGGAATCGAGTGCACCAACTCACCCTTACGAAGTACCCTGCAAGTCCCTTCGGCTCCTTAAGATTTCTTGCGACCAAGTCAACGACTTTTTCTCGGCTAATCACGATGATAGTAATAATGATAATAATAACAACAATGATAACAGCAGCCAAGGCAGCCATCTCTCGTCATTTTTGAGCGTCTTTCCTCATTCCCAGATCTCTTTTTGTAACCGACGGAAATCTGGGGACGACTAGGGACCGTGGGGGAGGGGGGTGACCACAGGGAGCCCACACAAACCGTGTGACTGGTGACTGTTTACAAAATTTAAAGGATTTGTATGGAAATATTATAAGGTTCGTATTATAGCCAAATGTTAGGGAAAATATTTATCTGAAAAGTCACAATAAATGTAAACTTACCTCAATCGTTGTGCTTTGTCGTTCTTTTGCCAGAAAACGGCGAATTTAGGCGATTTTGAAGGTTTTGCTTTCGTCGTTTACCTGAGCGTTATATAACGCTCAGGTAAACGACGAAAGCAAAACCTTCAAAATCGCCTAAATTCGCCGTTTTCTGGCAAAAGAACGACAAAGCACAACGATTGAGGTAAGTTTACATTTATTGTGACTTTTCAGATAAATATTTTCCCTAACATTTGGCTATAATACGAACCTTATAATATTTCCATACAAATCCTTTAAATTTTGTAAACAGTCACCAGTCACACGGTTTGTGTGGGCTCCCTGTGGGTATGGGGGTACAAAAAGCTACCTAAGTTAAGAGCTGACCAACCCCATTCTCTGCCCGGCGCCTGGGAGTTAATTTTTTTCCTCCGTATCAATCAGTCTCATGTCTTGAATCTGGGATAAACCCGGGATAAATGACATGGCACTGATCTGAAGACAAGACAAATCAGTTCGTATTTTTGCGAATATGCGCTGAAAACGAGGGAAAGGCAAACGGCGAGAACCATCCTGGGATGGGCTTCATTTCGGTACCTTGTTAATTCTATTCCTCTTTGCCGTTTTTGCTGCTGTTCTCGGGAAGAAACAACGTATGGGCTGTTTACGTGGAGGGAGGAAGATCCTATCACTAGGAAGATCCGAGAAGGCGGAAAAACTTTTAATTTGCTTTACATGCAGAAATTTCGGCCGAAGTGGTTACCAAGAGGAGAAAAAAAAGAAGAAGAACTGTTGGCCTTGAGCAGCTGAACGCCCGGCTGCCGCCATGTTTGTTCTCTTTGTCCCTAGTACTTTAGGATCTTCCGAGCGAAAGTAGTTTCATGGTACTAGGATCTTCCTATCTCTCAGCTAGGCAGTTCCTTTTTCCTGAGGAAGATCCTATCGCCAGGGCCAAGTACAACTTTTTGCATGTAAACTGAATACAGAAAACATATGGCGCTAGGATGATCCGCCCTCTAGGACCTTCCTAGTGTTAGGATCTTCCTCCCTCCATGCCGTAAACAGCCCCCTAGCCGGTAAACCCTATAGTCTGGGACGAAAAGACTCCGTAGTCAGATTCATTTTTTCGCTGTTGTCAGCCTTGTTCTCAGGCGGATAGAGCAGAGCAGAGCTGAAACAAATACAGCAAGAAATATTCATACTAAGTGTATCAGCCATACTTGCACATTGGATCATTGTAATGATCTGTTATATCAAAGGAACAAAGTAAGATAACGTGTAAAAGCAAGATATAACACAGTATGTGAATGCCGGTGAACCATATTTTCACATAGTACGTTATATCTTGCTCTTACACGTTAACTTACGGAGCAGAGCTGCCTGTTTGTGGCTTCGGACCGAGCGCGACAGCACGATTCTTATCGATCGATTTTGCGGTCAGCTAAAGGGTGAGATGACTGAAAAGATTCCGGAAATATATATAATTTTTTTTAAGACAGCGCCCTTGCCGTGACATCGAGATCTACAACAAGAAAGGGCCGTTAGTTAGAAAACTGTAATAGGTTATCACGCCTCCCTCTGTGTATTGTATAATTGTAAAAGAAAGTAAGAACTCTCTGAAAAATTTGAACGCGTGGCAAATGCATGACCGTACACAAAAGTGACAAAGATGCTATAGTCTCAGTAGTTTTCTCCCAGAATACAATTTTATTTATTT
>NW_028145943.1:435000-452500 GCF_977016875.1 Pavona decussata
AAAAGCATAAAAGTTATATAGTTCACTGAGAATGTACACACACACAAATACTTTTTCTTCTCAAAATACTCCAAAGACTTTCAGTATGTTTTACAACAATGGAAATTAATATTTAACTTCTTAAAACAATAGCAATTAGTTATTAACAACTCCTGTTAACCGTAATGGAAAAAATTAACCGTTAGCCTTAAAAAAGCCAAAATATTAACCGTTAACCGTAAAAGCCACTACCCCATTGAGACCCTCTAGTAAAGGTATTTCATCGCGGTTACTGACTATGCGAGAAAAGAAGGTCTTACCAAGGGCTTTTGAAATCCAAAAACAAAATTGGGGGGAACCACGCATTTTTTTTTTTTTTTTAGACATGATTAAGCTTCAATTTGGGAAAAACTGTCATAGATTGTTATACATTTTAAGATCTGCTTTTCCCGCATAGTCATAAACGGCACAAAAGCACTGCTTTATCAAGATTATTACTACTATTATATTATTAATATACCTCCAGCCTGAAAAAAAAAACGTTTTCTAATTCAGGTAGAACTTCCCGTATAGTCCATTTTAGGGAACCCCCAGGGGCTAATACATATATATATCTAAGCAACGTTTTCGTTGGTGTTGTCCTCGTGGTTAATCAAAAAGTATGTTCATTTATTTAAAGGCTGTTTGTCCGAGACACGCCAAAACAAATTATGATTGAAGACGACATGTACGCTATGGGCGTGAATGTCTTGGAAATTTATCGCAAATATTCAATGTTTCTCTTCATGCACTGCTTTTAAAGCCAAAATGACTTGGTAGCTGCGGCCTGAAGGTCTTGTGACAGTTTCCATGGTAACGTTTATAAACCCTCCTTCGGTGAGTTTTTCTACATAGGGCTCAGGGCGCCAGTGAGGCCCATATTTCATAAATCCTTTACTATTAGTCTCCTTTAGTCTGTCATGTATGAGACCTGTTACCATCAAACCGCCCGGCTTCATGACTCGTTTAAGTTCTGAAATTCCCTCATCAAGGTTTGGCCAGAAGTAGTAGCAATTTGTGTGAAACACGCGATCAAAAAAGTTGTCTGAGTATGGAAGCTCCACGACGCTGCCTAAATGGATTTCCAGCTTTTGTCTTTCAACTGCAGATTTGAATTGTTTCTTCACGTAATTTACCTGGTAGTAAATAATAGGAGGACATTTTTAGTTACTGAAATATATAGTCCGCTGTTTAGGGCAAACATGTGTCACTTCATGTGGAGGCCCGGTTGAGGACTCCCAAATAAAAGTGACAGGGGTGATCGTCGTACCTCTTAGTGGTTACGATTCGTGGTTTGGTACCCCTTAGGGTGCTAAAATCTAAAATGACTTCCGTCGGAGGTATGATGATACCTTTGAGAGTATTGAGTCGAAAAATTTGACAAGAACTATAAATGCCAGTCAACTGATTTGGTTCCCTTTTAGGGGTAAAAAATGGTTTGAAGATCACGCCAAAAAAGCAGAATTCTGGTACCTTTTAACTGGTTCCTTTCAAAATTTCCGACGATCACCCCTGTCACTTTATACGGAAGTTTTCCCCCGGGGAGGGGGTGGAGGCACGGTGGTGTAATGGTTAGTTAACGCGCCGGACTTTCAATCAGACAGTCGGAACTACATCTGTGTAAACTTGTATTTGGTAAAGGTTGGTTATCTCACCAATAGTGCAGGTGCTTGTGGAAAATAAAAAAATTAGTAAACAGGCTACGGCCTTCAAATACAGTGCGATGCACAGTGATCTTCCATGTGAAAATAAAGATAAGAGAAAGAAAAGACAAACTATCGGAAGATCGGAGGGTCAGTGATTCGAAACTAGCTTGGTCTCTTCTTTGCTGTGTTGTTTCCTAAGCAAGAAAATTTACTCAACATCGTCTCTCTTCACGGTCACCCAGGTTTAGAAATGGGTACCGGCGACATACTGCTGGGGTAACCCTTTGATGGACTGGCATTCTATCCAGGGGGAAGTACAATACTCTTAGTTGCTCACGCTACATACACGGAGTTAAGCCCTGGGCCCAGTTGTTCAAAGCCTGGTTAAGCTAATCCTGTGTTAACATAAACTTTGATTCAAGTTTAATGACTAATCAATAAAGATTCTTCCAAAAGATTATTATTCTTTGGTTTTGACTTGGACTTTTCTTTACCATTAGCTTAAAATTAGCTCTTAAAAACGTTTAAAATAAACGAGATGAAAACTCGGTTAATTTTTAAACGGGGATTAGCGTTAATCGGCTTTCAAGCATGCGGGCCCTGGTCGTATGGGCCACTTGCGTCGACTCATAGTAACTGAACTCTGTTAAAGCCAATTGGATTTCCAGTTTCTTCCTTTCCATTGCAGATTTGAATTGTTTCTGGACTGCATGATTTTACTTTGCAGTGGTAACAAAATAGACTGCTCACAGTCCCCCTATTTTTCCATGGGATTCTCGAGACTAGCGGGCTTCGGTGGAGCTGGCTGCCATCTTGTGCGAGCACTATCTGGGGAAAGTGTCTAAACTACCGAGGGGGGTGGGAACGAACCCCCACTCCGGCTCCCCTCGGTAGTTTAGCCACTGACTCTCCCCAGATTGAGCTCGCTTTTACAAACCAAGATGGTGGCAACTCCATCGAAGCATACCAGTCTTGAGAATCCAACGGAAAAATAGGGAAAACTTCAACATCACCTGCAGGAGCCCATGGCTCCTGTCACCTGTCATTTGAACTGTTGAGAATCACCCCACCCTCCCTCATAAGGGCCACAAAGCTGTCCCGACACACCACTATTAAGAGCTCAAATTGTTAATGTCTCTTCTTGAAGACAAATTTTCAGCTTCAATAAATCACTATTCATGCTTTACAGATTGTGATTTATTAATGACATCTTTAAAACTCCTTTGTTCAGCTTATTTAGAGTGAGCCATTCACTCACCATTCACTCACAAAGACAAAATCCTATGCTTGAAAAACTCCTCAACTCCCACAAACCAGGAAAAACCGGGTATATTTGTGTTTTGCCAGACCAAAAGAAACATCGGGTTCAAATTGCTCACCCCACCACTCTAAGGCAAAGAACAAATTCACTACTCCCTGGGGGGGGGGGGGGATGTTGACGGCTCAAGTTGATCATCGTATAAATGGTTCGGTAAGCAAACATGACAGATTCCAAGAATAAGTATTTGCTAAGCATAAAATTTTGGCTTAACTTTACATCTGGGCTCGATTACCAACTGCCGTTAATTAGGGAAATGAGCCCACCCTCCTCTTCCCAGTCTACCCGAGGGAGCAGCAGCAATCAAATCTTCAATGTTGCACCTTCCTTTAATTAAAATCTGAGCACCCCCGCATCACCCCCCTTCCGGAACACACGCAGACACCCCTAATAAGTTTAGGAGAACTTTAATTACCATTTGTTCAGAGATGTCAACGCCATGAACCTTGCCATTTCCATGTTCCACTTTTTTCAAGGCAGCCTCTAATCCAGCTCCGGGACCAAACCCAACCTCAAGGATCTGATGATCGGGTTGAATATCCAGATGTTTAACAACTTTATTTTCCAAGCTTGTGTTGGCCTTTTCAAGCATGAACTGTAAAACATTTAATAAACACAAAGGTTAACTGGCGTAACGTTTTATTCTGGGGGTGGGTAGAAAGCAGAACAGGCATTAATTTTTTTGCGTTTTTCAGGGGAGCGGAGGCAAGCACGAGGCGAATGCAGAGCGCGAGTCATGTACCCCTTGCACTTGCCTCTTCTCCTCTGAACACCCCCCACCCCTCCCCCCCCCCCCCAAAATAATTATAATGCCTGTTCTGCAGGCTAGGGGGTGGGGGTGGAGACTACTCCCATATATATGCTATATAGGTATGTGCTACTGTGAAGGGTATCTTTCTCAAGCAGTTTAGTCTAGGTCAAGGTATAGAAATCAGACAGTTTTGGTCCAGAATTAAGGGTATCATCAAGACAAATACAGTCTGGAACAGGTCCAGGGGTGGGACGACAAATTAAGGTCAAGGTAGGGTAAGGAGTTTTGGTGTCTCATTTAGAATTGGGTGGCAAAATGTAGCCTGCGAACACAGACGCCGCCACACATATTTCCTGCTGTTGCTTCTTTCGGCAGAGAGAAGTGACAGCCAGAAATATGTCTGCATTTGCAGGCTAGGCAAAATGTAGCTGAATGTGGCCTGGTATAGCCCCAGTGGTACACCCCCAACCAATTAAACTTCGCTGAGTATCTCATCCCCTTAAAAACACACTAGGAGCAACATTCTGATCACATTTGGTTATTGCACAACTAATTCTAAAGTGCTGTAAAATAAGGAATAATACAAAATTAATCATAATTGAAGAGTCCGAAAAATGATCAGGTCAGTATGCCTGAAGGGACATCAGTATTCCTCGTGGAGTAATAATAAACACTTAATGACTCATGCCCAGGTCTTGACTGGGTTAATTCTGTTTCCTTCAAGGGAAACAAAATTCCCGAGGAACCAGTCATTAAGTGATTTGCTATATATAGCATTATAACAAAGACATCAGATTGAAGGGGCCATTTGCAAACAAAAACAAAAGACAAACAAAACTTTGAGAAATGCTGTAAATCTAATGCAACATCATGCCACCCTCACGCATGCTCTGTTCACGTGCAAAAGCAGTCAACATTCGCGGTTAACAGTTTATTGTTACCTTGTGAAATCACAGTATTAATTTTGTAATGTTACAGGCTTGTGGGCTTTTGGCAGCAAACAGTTCTATTGTTAGATGTCATGTGACTATGAACTAGCGAAATATGAAAGACTGTACTTTGGCAGGAAAAGCTTCAGCTTTATAACAATGCAGCTTAATAAAGATACCTCTCAGTTTTGAAACTGTCTTAACTTTGTTCTCTGGGTCCCCCTTCTTCACACCCCCTGGGAAGTGAAATGCTGGAGAGACTCTGGGGTTGAGGTTGAGTTAACAAATCGACGGCAGTTTTCTATGGTCTATACTCTTATAGACCATAAAATGACGTCAAAAAATGTTCAAAACTCAAGTGGAACCACGAGCCGCAGGCGAGTGGTTTCACTGCCAAGTTTTGGATATTTTATGGCGTCATTTTATGGTCTATAAGAGTATAGACCATAGAAAACTGCCGTCGATTTGTTTTTTACAATAACATGGAAAAAGTACGAGCGGAATTGACTATTTTTTTCGTTGAGAAAGCGCGTGCGTTACATCTGACGTCATTTTTATTGTCTGTACTCTTATAGACAATAGCCACGAGCCAATCAGCGCGCAAGAATTTGGACAGTTATTGTAAAATCCATATTGGCTGCACCATTAACATATGCATGCATTAATTAAAACAAATAGAAAGAATAAACTTCTTATTAATGAAACAGGATCTAAATCATGTGTAGATTTTTTTTGGGAGTGTTCCAAGGGTCTTTCTCAATGTAAACCTTTTTCTCTTCACAAAATTGTCTGCCGAAAGACATTTGGAAGACTTAAGCTGCTTTTTAACCTTAACATCAGCTTAATTCAGGTAAAAAAGTTGTGCCCCCAAGGATCAATAGTTTTGAATAGAAATTAGACAGTACCAATATTTCTGGTAATAAACTAAGATGCCTTTTCTGACACTGAATTCAATGGTTGGGTGAACACTCCAATGAATAGAAAGACTCTCATAAAGTTGATTCTGCACATATACAGAGTGAAAAAATGTGCCATGGTGAGACGGGTTAATAACTAAAGACTGTTTTATTATTTATAATGGAATAGGAAAGAATTTCAAAGATAGTTCTCATGTCTGAGACTTAAGACTAAGAGTGCTTTCCATCTGACAGAACTGACTGGCCAGACCAGTCGGTCCATACATATAAGACCTACATGTAAGACTCACAGTGTAACCCTAAGCTTTCCTTCCTTCAAAGCATCCTGTGATACCAACTGCCCACAATTTGAACCCCAAAAGGAGACAAAATTAGATGTCCATAGCCCTACCCCTCTTACCAGGGAGCTCCCCCCTATCTCCCCCCTCCAGGAGTGAAGGACCAATGCAGACATGTGAACTATGTTACTTTTTTAGTTTGTTGAGGACGTTTGATGGGCAACTTATTTCCTATACTTGACAACTATAATGCTCTGCCAATACCGGTTGTAAATCTGGTCCTAGGGTTGATTGAAAGATCAGTGAAATGTTCCACCTTTTGTAGACTTGGGCTGAATTAACATGACATATTAAAGCTAAACCCTTTAACCCCAAAGATCAAAAAACAAATTCTCCTACCTTGTCCTCATTTTTTTCTTTGAAAATATGGGACTAGGGAGAAGTTTTTTAAAATATCAAGAAATTATTCACCTTGGGTGATCATATCCTTAATTCTCATGACCTTAAGGGTTGAAAAAGCATTGCGATACTTCCTCGCGAAGCGAGAGCCGAAGGCCTGAGCGTAGCGAGGTTAATAAATTTGTCGGCCCGAGCCGGCCCGAGCAGGGCTAAGCCGCACGAATTCGAAGCGAAAAATATATTTATTCCTCGCGAAGCGAGGGCCGAAGGCCCGAGCGTAGCGAGGTTAATAAATTTGTCGGGCCGAAGGCCGCGCTCGGGAGCTAAGCCGTGCGAATTCGAGCCGAACATATATTTATATATATGTTTATATATTTCCGTGAAGGTGTCCGTGCTGTTGCCTGGCAACAGTGCGCAAACAAAGTATGAATAACGTCAGACTGTCTGGCGTCGTCTGAAAAAAATTTGCATACATCGGAAAAAATATGCGTGCATGATCAAATTTCAACTGCAACGTTCATCAATATTCACTGGATACAGAACTATCTCTCCAGAATATTTTCCCTTTCTTTTAGAAATCCTTTTTGTGAAAGATTGCATTGAAAAAATTACACGTTTGTGGCCGCGCTAAAATAATTTTCCGTGGGAAATAAATTCATCGAACACGACAGCGCTGCATGCCCGTTGTACATTACGTCGCGTCAGAAATAGATTTTCAACCGCAAACTAGCCTGTGGAACAACGAAAAGACCATGCTCATAAAAAAATCCTATACCCCTTTTAATCTCCTCATTTGATGCTACAGTACGAGTAAAAAGGGTTTTCCACCCAGCCCCAGCTTCGCGAGGTTTTGCGAGTCACGTATTTCTAGTATATGTATATATATGTGTATATATGTTTATATCTTTGAAGGTGTCCGCACAATGACGACAGACTGTCTGGCATCGTCTGGAGCAAAATTTGCATACATCGAAAAAAATATATATATATGTGTATATATGTTTATATCTTTGAAGGTGTCCGCACAATGACGTCAGACTGTCTGGCGTCGTCTGGAGCAAAATTTGCATACATCGAAAAAAATGTGCGTGCATGATCAAATTTCAACTGCAATGTTCATCAATATTCACTGGATACAGAACTGTCTCTCCAGAATCTTTTCCCTTTCTTTTAGAAATCTTTTTTGTGAAAGAGTGCATTAAAGAAATTACACGTTTTGCGGCCGCGGTAAATAATTTTTCGTGGGAAATAAATTCATCGAACACGACAGCGCTGCACGCCCGTTGTACATTACGTCGCGTCAGGAATAGATTTTCAACCGCAAACTAGCCCGTGGAACTACGAAAACACCATGCTCATCAAAAGAAAATCTTATGCGCCTTTTAATCTCCTCGTTTGATGCTACAATACGAGTAAAGAGGGCTTTCCACCCAGCCCCAGCTTCGCAAGGTTTTGCGAGTCACGTATTTCTAGTACAATCTGATGTTGATCAGTGTTGATATAGGGCTTCAAATTAAAAACAATTGGTCAATCCATCGAACATTGTCCGAAGAAATTTCTCAAAACTTTTGGATCATTTTTAGATACAGTCAGGCATGTTAAGCAAAAGGACAAATAAAAAAAGACGGAATTAGCTTTTGTCCTTAAAATCTTGTCTACTGATCGCATAAAGCATCGGCTTTTTCATCAGTCCGAGGTCCATGCAATGATGGCGACTTCGAATTTTTGTAGTCGAGCCGGAAGTCATATCTGATTCCAGGTACCATGCCTGTCTGATCACCCTCAAATTAATTATCAAAAGTCACATCAAAAATCAACTCACCCTTATGAAGTATCCTCCAAGTCCCTTCGGCTCCCGTAAATTTCTTGCGATCAAATCGACAACTTTTTCTCGTATCATAGCAGCCATCGGCAGCCATTGACTTTAGCACATCTAGTTTCGGTCCCAGGTTTGCTCCGCTTCTGGGAAGAGCGGTGAGTGGGTTCGGTGAGTGCAGATAGTCGCAAACTGAGTGATGGCTGTCATTTAAATGATAAATGGGAATTAAAGGGCAACTGCGGGGTTTTGTGATAAACGCGATCGATTTAGCAACTTTATTTGAACCATGAAATTCCAGTAGTCTTCGCTAGCTGTTTACGTTATACCCGTTGTACTGCGTGTTGCAATTAAATCACTGCCGACCCGGCACTGAAATTCAATTATACTAGAATTTACTGCAAAAAGTGGTGAATAAACCTACAGACTGAGCACATTATATTACTTCAACCAATTTGGGACTTTCTTATTACCATACTGTAAACTTCCGCTTATAAGCCCTGGGCTCATACAACCTCGTAAGGGGTTTTAGATGGGCTATATCCAGGATAAACTGGCCCCGCGGGCTTAAATCCGATGCTGGCTTACAACCGGAATAAAAAAAAAACGAGTGTTGATCGAAATACGTTTTTCGTTTACTGGTTTTTAATTAAGCCTAAAAACGTAGCAATAAATCGAATTCATTTCAGTACTTGGAACAAGATTAAAATTAACAACACGAAAGAAATTGGATCTACAATAAAGCAATGAAAAGTTACTTTAATGTTTTTTCTTTTTACAATAAAGTTAAACAGTAGTTACATAAAGAGTAGATAATAAAAGGGAGTAATAAACTTATTCTTCCGCAATAATTTTTTCAATTTCTGTTAATAGTAGTACAGAGTTTTGTGGAGATGCTTAATATCACTCAAAACAAGGAAAGTTAGAGGGGGGCTTATAATTGGATGTATTTTTTGGTTTACAGGTAGATGGGCCTATAACCGGGGGTGGGGGCTATAAGCAGGAGGGGGGGGGGTGGGGGCTTATAAGCAGCAGTTTACGGTATTACCTTTGAAAACTGATCTTTTCACAGCTAAAGCAAATGAAAAAACTGGCTATATGGCCATCGTTTCCACGGCTTACCTCGTGGTGTATGAACACTGACGTCCGGATATGCAATTAAAAAAAATTCTTAAAATTAAATGCACCAACCTCGTTCCCAGGGCCTTTTCCCTAGCTTGGGGCCCCACCCCCAAGCTAGGAAAAAGTCCCTGGGAAAGAGGTTGTAAATGAACGTCAATAATTGTATTCAGAAAATGAATGATTGCTCAAGTTAATCTACATTATAATACACTCTAAATACTCAGTAGTTCTCGCTATGCCAGTTCTCTTGACGTGAAATTAGGAAACATTTTGTCGGTGGTATTTTGCAGCACGAGCGATATATGATCCCTTAGCCGTTTCATCTAACACACCTGATAACATGATGCCTGACGAAAATGTGCAACCTGGAAATGAAGTCATCGTATGATCTCGCGCACGCATCTTCGGAGACCCAGGGGCAGGTAGTTGGGTCAGAAAAAAGTCTAAACGAATATGGTAAGTTTACAAGAACTCGCTAGTTCGTTTTTGTAAACTTACCAGTTTGACTTTCTCCTTATCCGTCTATCTGCCTACGGTGTCCGAGGATGTCGCGCACGCTAGCCACGTCATAAACTTCGTCTATGACATCAAACATTTAGTTCGCTGGTTTTGATGTAAAAACAGGTCAGTTTTCGAGAGCTTAGAGAGTTTGTGATAAGCATGAGGATTTTAGCCCTGCTTGCAGGCGCGTAGCTAAGGTTTCGATAGGGGTGTTCGTTGAGGGGGGGGGGGGGGAGGGGGGTCCGAAGGCATGCTGCCCCGGAACTGTTTGAAAATCTAGGTTCCCAGAAACCACATTTCCTGCATTTTGAGACCCATTTGAGGGAAATCACAACTTTGTTTTACAGCAGCTTTTTAAGCTATATACATCATTTCGACGGCATAATTGTTTCAACTTAAACGAGAAAGTTCAATGTACATTCCGCGCCCTGTCAAGTTCTGATAGCTATTCGATCTGCTGATAGTCTTACATTAAGCTGGTAAACTGCATCATCCTCGGGTGCAGGCCTTCGAACAAATTGACTATCGCGTCAAGATTGAAAGGCATATCATATTTGATATGCATTAGAGCCAGGGCGGACAGCCTATTCTCTCCCATGGTACACCTCATGTAGTTGTTCAAACTCCTCATTGTGCTTATGGAACGTTAACATTCACAAGTGGTGACTGGAAGTTTCAGGAGCATGTACAGGTTGGTGAAGTCGTCGGGGTCAAAACAGTGATAAGGCCAATTGTACGCAGTTTTAAACTTAAAGCAGGCGGATGATTCAAAAACTGAAATGATGCCTTTCAATTTTGTTTCACTGACAACGGACATCAGTTCAACGGTGTGACTAAGCCACGAGGTTAAGGAAAGACACGATCATGTATACAAGACGAAAGTCAACTAGGTTATTTATTGAATATTGAAAATAAACAAAAACATGTATCGTTGACTTACCGCTTTTGTGGTGGGAATTCTCAGACGAAATTGTACGTAATTGCGTGTGAAACTCAATAAGGCTTGAACCATTAAGTTTGAGGTGAATCTCCTTTCAGAACAATGCCGTATTCAGAGAACAAAACGTATCGCAAAGCATGCTTTTCTATGGCTTTTTCGGGCGGATGCGGCTTTACCGCAAAAATGAAACGTCATTAAAATTTTGAATCTGTAAGGTTTCTTGACAATTTTTATTTTTACTGAGGATAAGACATAAGGCCTAAAGAACGGGTTTATATCTCTATTTTTCTTTGGTTGATGTATTTCCACCACAGGAACTTTATTTAAAAGTTTTTCTTCCGTCATTATTGATCTTCAAAGGGGGTTCGTTCGAACCCCTCGAACCCCCCCTCCTACGCGCCTGGCTTGTTACGTTTATCTTCACTTTCCGTGTGCTACAAGGGATTAAGCAACGTGCATATCGACAAGGTAAGATTTAAAACCTAATCAGTTTTTGTTTTATTTTCGCACACTTGAAAAGCTCCTCTTCACCCTTAGAACTGAACTCATTATGAAACACGCTTTGATGTTCTTAAAAATCGCCTTCCATGCTTCCTGGCCGAAAAAAACATTCCCTTACTAAGTCTTACTCAGTTAGACATTTGACAGCCTGCTTAATTTTGACCCCCCCCCCCCCCCCCCACCCCTCCAAAAAAAAAAAAAAAAAAGAAAAGAAAAAAAGAAAGAAAGAAACGGAACGAAACGTAAATTCAACAAATAGGCAAGAAGGCCTCTGGTTGCCATGGGAGTAACCAAAAATATTAAGCGCGCGTGCATTCCCTTTCTCCTCAGTTTTTAAAGCGCGCGCATCCTCGTTCCATTTATTGCAATTTCTTTAAGTTATCGTTAGCCGTTGAACAGTCTACTGTATGTATTCTACCACAATACCTTGCGAACCTAACACAGCGGAAAAGCACATAGAAAGCCATATTTTTTGCAAATTTCGTCTCTGTACTTACAACATTGCGAATGCTAGATTTGAAGTTTTTAGAACTTTTCTGTGCGTTTTATGAGCGTTTTTAGATTTTTTGCTCGCTAAGAATTATGGGTAAATGTATCAGTCACCATCTTTTTGCCGTACGATGGACTGGAAAACCGCGAGTGGTCTGGGGAGGATCGTGATGCGCGCGCATTCTCCACTCCAGACATTTTTGTTATCTGCAGCATTCTCGTCCAGAGAGCCGCCTGTCCCTCTTAGCCACCGTAAGCTGCGCCGGCTAAGAGGGACAAGAGGTTCTCGGGACGAGAATGTATCTACGCTTGTCCGCACATGTACAATATCTTAGATAGATAGATTGTTTATTAAAAAATACATAAGCAGCTCGAGTGCTGAATAGCGTATTTTTAAACTTATTAATTTTCAACAATAAAGTATTTACAATAAAACAATATATCATGTGCACATTTAATGATAAAGGACGGTCAGCGGGTGGGCGCCAGGAGAGACTATTAGGGACTTCAAAAATACATTTTTTTTATCTGCTGCCCCGTAACGGCTTGCATTGTTTTACTGCAGAACTCCTACGGTAATAAAATTCCAGTTCTCCAGAGTCCTTCGGTTAGTCCTGGTGACTAAACGCTGGCCAAAGAGCCTGAGAACTCTGGGTACGAGATTGACGGGCCCTTTCACCCGTTCCTGGACATTTGAACACATTTAATATTAATGATATGTAAAAATACCCTTCCTGATGGAAAATTGAAACACCCTGGTGGATATTTGTCTGTCCTGAAGGTGTTTTATGACGCCTTCTACAGAGGAGTGTTCCAGATTTTCCCACAGATCAAAGTCTCACCTGTGACTTTAAATAAAATTTCGGGTGACAAATGTGATTCATCTGCTGGTTTTCCTCAAGTACAACAGGAGTTCTGTACTTGATCATTGAGGCTGCTGTGCTCAACAGAGGTCGTATGAAAAATTCTTTAGGTTGCTAGCCCAGGTTAGTTAGAGGTGCCTCTCGAAAAATCTTCAGTAAATTCTCGTCCAGTTTGATGGTTAATTTGGCTTGCTTTATACTAAGTCAAGCCATTTGCGGTAAACTAATTAGCGCCCTGTGTCTAATAAAACCCATCCCCACCCCTCCCATAAAAAACTCAGTTAAGCTACGGTAACCAGTTAACGTTACTGCCAAAAGCGTTCCCGAAAAGCATAAAAAGATCACAATAACCATGCAGTGAGATCAGTCAGTTTATTCATCAGACAGACAGCCCAAGCTCTGAAGAATCGTCGGAATCTTCCGAAAAATCGTCGGACGATGATCGGAAGAGAAGCACAGAAGGTCAGTGAATATGCTTTTCATATTTAGCCGTTTAGTTATCTTTTGTGATTAAAGGGCCGAAGGTGATGTAGATTTGATCTGATAATAGGATTGATTGATCTGCATGTTCTTTAGCTGTAGATGCAAATCATCCAGTAGCATTTGTTTGCGAGTTTGTTTTTCTGAGTTCAGGCATAAAAAGCGGAAGCGATCGAGGCGCGCAAGAAAAAGGAGACAAGCCAAAAACAACAACAACAAAAAAAAGACAGTAATCATGAAACTATGGAAAAACTGAATTTGAATCTAAATACTTACGTCAAGTAGCTTCAAGTGAAAAGAGTTCCTTGTCAACAACAAACTGAAGAAAGTGTACTTCCCAGAGAGTTGTCCAAAAACATATACCACGTAGTTCCTGATTTTGTGACCTTTTTCAGAATGACGGGGAAGGATTTACAGACGATCGAGATTTAAACCCACAGTTTTAAATATATCCTATATAGTTCAGAACTGTTCAAACGGAACTCAGTTTAATTTTACTGGTGCTAACAAATGTATATAAAATTCATTTCCCAGTTGTTAACCTTCAGTTCTTCAGTTATGCGAGTAAACTTGAGATTAGAAACATCTACGTCCCAGTTGCAAGCATCTTTCAAACCAACTCAATTAAGCTAAAATCCTCCTTCTCAAGTGTATTAAAGCTTGACCAGCCTAATTATTATGCACATTTTTATTTGGAGGGAAAGCATTTGTCCGATCTCTGTGAAACTTGGCAAACAGTTTATTATCGGTGTCCTTATTAATTTTCCAAAATTTGCTGTATCAGATTCTAGTCACGTGACCTGAAAACGACTTATAACGGTTAAAATCTTTACTCAAAAATGGGGAACAAAAAGCTACATTATATCAATCTCGTATGTTGCTTACTCGATGAGCCCTTCTAAGGGCTTTATCATCCTGCCTTTTAATGATGTCCACATCTTAAGAGTAACGGTCAATTAAGGAAAATGGGTCACGTGACATGAAAAATGTCCAAATATCTTAAAAGATAAATAACGAGTACCACCTTAAAAGGCGGAATTAGGTTGGCACAGTTATACTAAACATTTTAATGGCAAACGTTTTCAAAATTTTGGAGTATAAATGTTCCCCATTTTCAAAAACAAGTTATGTGACGTCATCAACCAAGGAATGTCACGTGACACTTGGGAAGACTTTTGTTTGGTCAAGAAAGTCAGGCAGTTTATGGAATGAATTTCCTCTATAGTGTAAATTCTTTTCTCGACAGAGAACAGAGGTTCATTAAAATCTTTACTGGGGGTCTTTGAATGCCAAATAACCTAGCCTTAAAGTACTTGAGTTCCCTTCCCTCCCCACCCTCTCTCTCTTTGTTCCTATTTTGTTTGTCGATGGCTAGTCTTCTACGCAGCCGTTGTTACGGCCTCAGGCACACTAATGCGTTTTCAAAAGAGTCCGTTATCATCTCGATAAAAACGTGGGAAAATATTTTTATCCGCATCAGTCTGTGAACAGGTTTCAAGGTTGGGTGTATATAGGGCGAAGAGAAAAATCAAGCTCGGGGTCTGGAGCGAGAAAGAAAGGGGAGAGAACGGTGGCATCAAAAGAGTAGCTGAAAACTGCAAGGCTGATTATGACTGGGTAGAAAAGTTAACACGACAGCGACATGATAGAGACCAGACCGAGAATCAAAATGCAACCGTGGACAGTTGTTTCGAGCTGGTTGGCTTTCATCAGCACGGTGTAGCACAGAAAGAGTAGAACTAATCTCGTAGCCAGATCTCAGTCGGTTCGGGAATGTCGAACCGTGGGAGATCTGGATACGAGATTAGAGTAGAACAACCAACGCGAGGTCAGTTGGCTACCAAATGCACGTGGTACATTCTCGTCCCCAGGGCCTCCTGTCCCTCTTAGCCGGCGGGGCCTTCGCACGTGCCCAGCCTCCAGCGGCTAAGAGGACCAGGCGGCTCTGGGGACGAGAATGCACGTGGTAATGACTCCCTGATGGGCCCTAGGAGCTGGGGTTGCCCATCGCATCATACGGCCATCCGCCATCTTGGATAGATACTCCAATTAGATTTGAAATCGATGGCATGTGACGCTTTTTACCTCACAGTTTTCAAAAATCTCTGTTTTCAACTGTCCACGCTAGAAACAAAGTGTTTACAATCAAAGACGCGTTTTCAAAAGTCTCTCCTTTTCAAACCGTTCTCGACAGTCTCCGTCTTCATCGTCGTTCTCGGGCGTTCTAGTGCTAGCGATAGACGAAAACGCCTCAAAAAGAAACCATTTTCAAACGAAAATGCTTTAGTGATAATAGGACCCTAGAGTCGTCACGCAACGTGGCGTCCCTATTAACGGTTGCGTAGGAGATTAGGGGTGCATTTGTTTGGGAAAATCCGAATCCAGATTTTTGATCCAAGATTACTCGGATCTTGGTGCATCAAATGAACCGACAAAACCTTACCCAGAGTGTATTCGTCGGTTCCTTTGATACACCATGATCCCAGTGATCTTGGATCAAAAATCCGGATTAGGATTTTACCAAAGAAACCCACCCTAGGGGTTACCAGTTTGCTCTCACATTTGATAGAATGATGTCTGGTGGGTTGGGATCACTCAATCTATCAATGTGTGTTGGAAATTGTAGAATATCACGCCATTAGTAAAACTTCGTCGCAACGAGAAGTGTCAGGATTTGCTATCCCAGGAAAAAGAACTAACGTGACATCCAAAACAACGCCATTGGCCCTGATCACTAACTGAATTTGGGGTTAGAGGCGAGAAGCATAAATACAGATTACACAGTTATACACACAAGCTTGTTATTTTGTCTGAAACAAAGTTGTTTTACACTATCAATTTGTAAATTTTTAGACATTGTCTATCGCATTATTTCTACAGGCGATTGTACCAATAATACAACATTGCACTTCTAACTTTCTGATTGATATGCACATCGTATGTCTTACCAATTATAGTTGAAAAATTTTAACACATACTATAATTTTTTAGGTTTCTCCACGAACCATTACTAATTAAATTACACGTCGGGTAGGTAATTATGAGATATTTCAAAAATTCCCTTACAGATTGTTCTTTTAAGATATAGGTAAGTAGATATTTTTTGTTTTGTTTGAGCATCTGCCACACCGAAAAGTATTGTTCTTGCAAAGGTGAAGTTTTATTTTGAGCCGGCCAATATATTAAGGTACAAAGCGATTGACAATGGCTCCACCACCAATAACTTCACTTTCGGGCTGAAAGTGACAAGTAACAAGTAATAAAAGAAGCAATTAAGATGTATATCATGCCCAAAATACTAATCTTAGAAAAACTTACTAAAAAGCCACATTGAAAAATGTATTTGGAAATGATATAGCAACAAAGCAGCAAAGAGCGAAATTACCCTTCCAATGATACAAAACATGCAATAAACTAGGTAAAAAGTAGCTTGTTAATACAATCAACTGCATCAGGCTCTAGTGTTATAAGAAACTAAACCTAAAAGTGTTCGTTATATAATTCTTTCTGGTATAAGTTTTAATATTCAAACTGGTTGGTAATTCTCATTGTATCCACAATAACTACATTAACAACTCCTTTTCTCTATCAACATTTTAAAGGCTCAACTCACAGGAAAAAAGGTTAAAGTACAAAAAACAATTCTTCTTGATATTCAAGTTCAGGCAAAGGGAATTTTTCACTCCAATATTTGAATACGATGGTTGCCGTACTCACACACAACAATTTGGTTGTTACTTAACAATGCTACAGACAACGGACGAACAAATTCTCCTAAGTTGCTGCCCTTTGTCCCAATCTTTCCAACAAACTTACCATTCAGTTCAAAGACTTGTATTCTGTGATTATCCTGGTCACACACCATCAGTAGTCCTGACTTAGTCACTGACAAAAAACTTGGTAAATTAAACTCCCCATCCCCTCCCCCCGCTTACCAAACTTATACTTATACTCACCCTCCCTACCGAACACTTTTATACTATGATCATCAGCATCTGACACTATGACATGTTCATCACACTGAACACA
This sequence comes from Pavona decussata, assembly GCF_977016875.1. Taxonomy (NCBI): domain Eukaryota; kingdom Metazoa; phylum Cnidaria; class Anthozoa; order Scleractinia; family Agariciidae; genus Pavona; species Pavona decussata. The sequence goes on from NW_028145943.1 coordinate 451,998, forward strand.
GTGGACAGGTTTACTAAAAGAACCAGACCCACCTATCTTCATTAGAAAATTGCCATCAGGGGAAAAGATCTTAATCAGTTTGTTACCTGAATCAGCAACAATAATATTACCCTGACTATCCAAGGATAAACCCCAAGGATTGGAGAGCTGACTATCAAGGCTTCCTTTCCCACCAAACATACCCATGTATTCACCCTCCGCATTGAAAATCTGCACTCTACAGTTACTGCAGTCTGCTACAAAAATCTTTCCATCCTTATCAAAGGCTATTCCAAAAGGATGTTTAAATTCCCCCTGATTGCTACCCTTGCGACCAAAGGATCTTATGAAATCCGCATTACTGTTGAAGATTTGAACCCTGTGGTTCAACTGGTCAGCTACTGCTATTTCATCCCTGTTACTCACCGCCCCCAAATGTTCATTCCAACATCCACATTCGAACCTTGTTTTCCAAAAGACAAAACAGGTTTGACATGAAATGGTTTTACTAGCACAGTAAAAGG